>NC_056526.1:4795901-4877483 GCF_019175285.1 Sceloporus undulatus | reverse complement strand
ATCCCACCTCTCCAGTTGGATCAAAATCCAAGTGCAAGTGACTATGGAGCTTGAACAGTTGAACCTTCCAGCCACAGAGAATACAAGTCCAGAGCTTGGGTGCCCTTCATTCCACCGGAATCTGTAGAAGCAGACACCAGATTTCTGTGAAATGAAGCCCACCAGGCATGGAATTCTTCTTCTTCCACCTCTTTTGGGACATTTTCTCAAAGAGCAGAGGCTTTAGAGTGTCTCCAGTTGGCTACCTTTTGTTTGCCACACAAACTGAAGCAGCTTGGAAAGCTCAATGCCCTGATAGATGTTGCGCAGCTAGAAGACAGCACTGCTCCAGGTCTAATCAGGTTCCAGCATTTGTTAGGCATGTTTGGTAGGAACACAGGAGAGGACCTTCTTGCTGGCTGCTCCCAGGCTTTGCAGTTCCTACCTTAGGAAGGCTAGGATCACCCTTTCCTTATTTTGCATCCATTGACAAGTGAAAACATTTCTGTTTCAACAGGGTTTTAAGAGCTGTCTTCTGGGGCATTTAATAGGCTGTTTTGCTGATTTTTACTTGTTCTTTTAATGGTTTTAACTTTTTAGTTCTGTAGTTAATTTGATTGCATTTTAATAATAACGTTTAGATGTTCAATGACATTTAGAGTGCCTTTCAGTGTATTTCTTTTAATTTGTGTCAGCCGCCTTGAGAAAAGATGGAATATAAAGGGATGATGACCTTCCTTGGAGGTCTTTAAACAGAGGCTGGATGGCCATCTGTCAGGGATGCTTTAATTGTGATTTCCTGCATGGCAGAATGGGGTTGGACTGGATGGCCCTTGCAGTCTCATCCAACTCTACGATTCTATTAGTCTATGATGATGAAAGTATAACTGTATATATTTCCATCATGCCTCCCCCTACACACACACCTTGATCAATGATGGCTGGTGGTTTTCATGTCAGAGGGGCAGTGAATCCATCCCAGATTTTCATGTGAACTTTACAGGAGCTGTCCAGGCAGCTGGAGCATATTCCTCAAATGGGATGAACACTTTGAATAACTCCAAAGTTATCCAAACTGACACTGCTCTTAGTCATTCCTTTCGCCCTAAATTAAAAGGCCCCAGACCTTGCAACTAAATGGCCTAAATTCTGTTTGAGTTCTGACTGAATCAGAATAGAGTCTGCAGTCAAGAAATCAGAAGACTAGGACTTTGAAGGGCAGCTATGAAGGAACTAGACAAGATCCACAAGTATAAAGATATATAATTGAATGCTAAGATCAGGATTGTCCGTGGCATCATATTTCCCATTTCTAAGCACAGGTGTGAAATCTGGCCAGTAAAGAAAGCAGATAGGAAAAGAATCCATTCCTTTGAAATGTGGTGCTGGGGGAGAGTTGTCCAGATGCCATGGACTGCTAAAATACAAATAAATGGGTCATTGAGCAAATCAGGCCTGAACTGATTCCTCAGAAGCCAAGGGGACTAATCTAAGTGTGTTGTACTTTAGACCTATCACAAGAAGACATAACTCAGTAAAAAAGACAATGATATATCTTATGTTTGTAATATTTTTAAAAAAATAATAAAATTATTTTGTTTTTTTAAAAAAGAAAAGACAATGATGCTTACTAAGAAATAAGGCAGTAGGAAAAAGGGGAAATCACATTACAAGTGAATAAATGCAGTCAAAGAAATCATGGCCATGGGTTTGCAAGACCTGAACAAGTCTGTTGATGTCAGGGTAAGCTGGAGTTTTCTCATTCATAGGGTCATCATAGGTCAAAATCAACTTGATGGCAGTTAACAACAAAGAATAAACCAATTGAATCCATTAGATTTATCTATATGTTGACTCACCATTCAACAATTGGTCAAATGGGTCTACTCTAGCAACCAGGATGCCAGACTTTTTGTGTTATTCCAGCTTCCTGGCCATTATAGTTAGTGTTTTCCCATGGGGAGTGTGTGTGTGTGTGTGTGTGAGAGAGAGAGAGAGAGAGAGAGAGAGATAGGTACATCAATGGTGTTCCATTTCAATGTTTATCCATGAGTTGATGGATGATGCCTTTACATATCCTTTCTTCCTTCCTTTCTTCCTTCCTTTCTTTCTTTTTATTCAAAGGGGGAACCTGGACTGCCTGGGAAAGGGATGAATATCAAGGTAAATCAAGAAAAATATTGACCAACATGATGAAAAACCCTCATCCATCCCTTGACAGGGTAGGCTGACCATGGAGCAGTAGGATAACAGTTCAATGGATAGTTCAATTGGATAGCCTTCTGTTTCTTAGGCACTGTCTTTGTAGAGTTTTTTTTAATATGTTAATCCATCTTTCTTCTGTTACCAGACCCAAAGCCACTAAAGCTAGTCATGTCACTCTGTGTCATTTATTTTGTTTGTTTGTTGGGGGGGGGGGTGAATATGCCACCAAAGGGCCACACCAAACCCAAATTGTGTGGGTCCATTATCTGCACTAATCTAGAATCGACTTTTAAAGTTAAAGTTAGATTATGGCCCTGTTTGCACTGGCCAAATCAAATGTCCTTTCTGTGATTTGTAGTTTTAACTTTAAATTTGTAGTTTTTCATTTTCCCTGTTAAAAAGTGTTGGTGTTTCACAAAACTACAGATCCCAGGGTTCTGTTGGATGGAACAATGGCAGTTAAAATGGTGTCAAACTACATTATTTCTACAGTGGAGATGCACCCCCAGTTATTCTAAACAAAAAAAGGGGGGGAAACACAACATTTGCCTAGGAACATATTAATTACAGTCATTATTTGCATGCTTCTTCCTTCCATATTTGTGTGCCAACTCTTTATCCAACACTTTCATCATATGAATATATAGTGGTATGCACAAAACTGTGTTCACATCAGGAGTACCATGAGTTGGAAATAACTTGAAGGCACACAACAAGAATAGCACTGATAAGATGAACAAGACGACTTATTTGTGTTCTGTTGTGATTTGTTCCAACTATAGGATCTGGAAAGCCTTTTTGAAGCTTATGGTATCAAGGTATGTCTGTATTCCACCGATAGCAACAAACTGGATACTTTAACTGTTAGAGAACTGATTTTGGAATTAAGGTTTGGGAACTCAGGTTTCTGGGGTAAAATGTGTGTGTTAAAACACTAGTCAGATATGCACTACACAGCAGATTCTCTAAACATTGGCCTGCAATCCTTTTGGTATTCCCAAACAGAGTAAATTTATTGGCGTGAGACAGACTGGCCCAAAAGGGCAGTCTGCCAGTGGCCTAATTCCCTCCAGAGGGAAGCCGCAGCCACCAAACCACATGGCTTCCCTCCAGAGGAAAAAGAACCTGGAAAAACTGGGTACTTTTTGTGACACAGGTCCCATGTCACGAGTGTGCCAATGATGCACTCGCAATGTAAGCAACGTGTGGTGCCGTGTGGATGACGCACAGTGCTTATGTCACAATGGCAGCACCCGTGTACACAGGATGCTGCCATTGTTACGCCACCACACTGTGCTAGGGTTAGGAACCATGCAGTTGCCACGTGGTCTGCAACCCTAAAATCGGCACCAGCACAGCACATTTGTGCAGTCTGTACCACGCCATTGATTCAATGGGATTTACCTATGTATTGACTAGAGATGGACCATTGAGTAGGACCAACTAGAGCAGGACCATTGAATCAATTCTTGAAAGGTAATTCATCAGTTGATGCAATGGTCCTACTCTAGTTGGGACTAATCAATAGGATTCAGTGTTTCTAATCAACTTTCATTTTCTCTATGGGGGCACACTACAAACTAACTGTCATGCTACCATTTTTGAAATGCTTGTCAGTGATTTACCCAGAGACTGCAAAGCCTACTTCTAACCTCTCTACTCCAAAGTAACCTAGATCATTTCAATCGCTGTATGGTACTGCTAACTGCCACCTGATAGGCTTTGGATAGCCCCCTGGTGAGGGGCTATAGAAATGGTGTAGAGGCTACATATTGTCCATACTTTCTCTACCCCTATTGTAGGCTTCCTCCACTAATGATTCCTTTCTTAATCCCTCCCCCCCCCCCCTTTGTTTTGTTTTTAACCTGCAGCTGGCTCTTTTGAAGGACCTGACAGACCTTCTCCTTCAAGAGGGAGTTGAAACTGTGACCCAACAAATAGCTGCCTCCAAGAAGGGGAAGGGGAAAGCTTCCAGGAGGAAACAAGGTCCCAAACAACTCGCAGAGCAGGTGGTGAGTACACCAAGAGTTTGTAAAAGACTGTAGATTTAAGTGAATAAAGCAAACACTCTGGCAGGGACGTAGCCAGGGGGGGGGGGGATCGGGGGGCCCGGCCCCCCCCCCCTTCCATTAGAAAAATGAATGGTGTGTGGCGCTGTGCCGCCGCCCCCCAACCCCCATTATAATGGGGGCCTTAGGTCGGGCCCCCCCCCTTCCTAAAATCCTAGCTACGTCCCTGACTCTGGTTTCTATGAAAACATGCCCACCAACATTTTATGGACGAACTCCAAGACACATGAGGCCAAACAACACTGGAGTGTGATCAAGAGGGCAAAAAAGGATAAATGAGGCAGAACATACAAGCTAGGAGAGTCTGCAGCACTTTGCTTTTGCTCCCTTCGTTCTTCTCCTCCTGCTGTATCCATTGAATGCAAACTACTTCTGTGCCTTGAACTCAGTTTGTAGCAATTAAATTAAGCTGGGGAAACATGGGGGAAAGGGGAGGAGAAGAGGGAAGCTGGGACATTTTAAAAGCAGCTTAGAAAATGGGATCACAGAGAATTCATTGGAATTTTCCCTGCCAAGTTGGAACAATTGGAGGGTATGTTAAAATGGCTATGGCGGGTTACAGACTGCCTCTTTGGGGCGGGCTGCACCCGCCCCTTTCCCCGGGGTATCGGGGCCTCAGTGTCCAGAGCAGCAGCCGCTGAAGCCCCAATCCACCGCTTTTCGGGCTGCGGGGAAGCGGCAAAAGGCCCCTTCCCCGCAGCCTGAAAAGGGGTGTCCCTGGGGCTTCAAGCCCCAAGGACACCCCGTGGCGGCGGGGAGGAGGAGAAAGGGGCCGCTTGGCCCCTTTCTCCTTTGGTCTGCTGGACGCAGCTGTCTGAAGGCTGTGCCCAGCGGACCAAACCAGGAAGGAGCTCCAAAACGGAGCTCCTTCCTGCTCCATGAAAAGGGCGCATTATGCGCCCTGGCTCGGAGCGAGGACGTCACGTCCGCGCTGCCCCGTATAGAGGCAGCGCGGTCGTGACGTCCTCATGGCGGCGGCTGTGCGGAACAGCTGCTGCCATTTTGTGCGTGCAGAGCGCGCACTAGGGTTAGGTGGGTGCGGAAGCACCGCCCCTTTCTAACCCTAGTACGCGCTCTGCGCGTACTTTCATGCCTGTCTGTAACGGGCCTATGTTAACATGTACCTAATATAGGATTGCCAGGTTAGGACTATTCCAGGCTCTGATACTTTGATACCAAAACCTGAGATATAGGATCAATCAATCAAATTTTGGTGGTGTTGTTGCGTGCCTTCAAGTTGTTTCCAACTTATGGCGACCCAAAGGTACATGGGGTTTTCTTGGTAAGTTTCTTCAGATGGGGTTCGCTGTTGCCCGTCACTGAGGCTGAGAGACTGTGACTTGCCCAAGGTCACCCAGTATGTTTCATGGCCAAGCTGGGAATTGAATCTGGTCTCCAGAGTTGTAGTCCAACACTCAAACCACTAGACTACACTGGCTCTTATTCAATCAGTATCTTGGTTTATTTACCACCTTTTCCCCAAGAGTGGGACTTGTGGCAACTTGAAGATAAAAAGAGACGCATATCTAACACAGACAAAAGTCATTACAATGATCCATCTCTTCCCCTTCTGGAAGAAAATGAAAGGAGAAAAATGGCTAACAGAGAAATCCCCCCACAGAATCTTGATATAATAATAATAATAATAATAATAATAATAATAATTTGATTTATATTTTCCCGCCTCTCCCGGGTGGATCGAGGCGGGATTACAACCTAATATAAAAATACAAATACAAATGACCCACAAGGTTTTTCTAGCCCAAATCTCCTGCCATGCATGAATTGACAGATAAAACTCAATTGGTTGGACCATCCAACCTCTGCTTACAGATCTCCACAGAAGGAGAGTCCCCCATCTTCCCAAACAGTGCCTTATTTGATTCTGCAACTCCTTCTGATGTGAGCAGCTGTGATTTTCCCCTAGGAAAATAACCCAAAAATAAACTCATGATGGATTTTTACAGGGCCAGTTTTACATCCAAAGGTCTACCAAGGTTCTTTCCTAAAATCTTGTAAAGCTGGTGCGGGCTGAGTCTCCCTTATCCAAAATATGTGAGACCAGAGGTGTTTCAGATTTTGGATATTTTTGGGGGGGGGGGGGGGATGGAATTCCTGTATTCTCACATGCGTACATCATGAGATATCTTAGAGATGGGATCCAAGTCTAAAGGCAACATTCATTATATACGTAGCCTGAAAGGTAATTTTATACAATATTTTTAATAATTTTGTGCATGAAACAAAATTTGTGTTTATTGAGCCATCAGAAAATAAAGGTGTCGCTATCTCAGCCACCCAAGGAAAAGGTTTTGGGTTTTGGAACATTTCAGATTTTGGAATTCTGGATGAGGGTAAATCAACATGTACTAATCAGTGGAGTTTCTTTCTTTCTTTCTTTCTTTCTTTCTTTCTTTCTTTCTTTCGATGTTTAGGGTATTTGAAAATAAAATAAATATTTAATGTAATTAGTTGAGTTTCAATGTGTTTCAACTAATCATTATTATTATTATTATTATTATTATTATTATTATTATTATTATTTTCTTATATCCCGCCTTTCTCCTAACTGCAGCCAGATTGCCTAGTAACCTTTGGAGTGTTATTTTGTCTACAACATGCAGACTTCAGTGAAGTGTGATGTTCCCAGTGTGACTCCAGCTAGCACCACAGACTTTCCCAGAGAAGATTTCAGTCTAAATCCAGAATATCCAGTCCCAGAAGCTGTGGAAACCCTTTTGACTTCTTCTACTTTACCACCTTCCACTATTGAAAAGGTAATGAAAGCAATCTGTAGCATCTTGTGTTGGGTAGAAACAGGGGGGAGGTGGGCACTGTGTTTTCTGAGCCTCTTCACCTTGTGCAGAAAATCAGTTAGCTTTGCAACCTGCTTTTCCCATGCCATGGGACCCAAGGTGGCCTTGTTGTTGTTGTGTACCATCAAGTCATTACCAACTTATGGCAACCCTAAGATGACCTTATCATGGGGTTTTCTTGGCAAGATTTGGTCAGAGGAAGTTTGTTATTGCCTTTCCTGAGGCTGAGAGTGTGTGACATGCCCAAAGTCACCCAGTGGATTTCATGGCTGAGGCTGGATTCGAACCCTGGTCTGCAGAGTCACAACACTCCACTGTACTCAAAGTACTACACCATGGTTGTGCAGGTTAAAACAAGACAGAGTTTAAAAACCTGGTGGTAAAAAAACTAAAGCTCAGTTTCACAAACAATCATATGAAAACACCATTGATTCCAAAAAGTATACAATCATTTCAAAAGCATAACATAACAGCCTGGGCTGTACGATCATCAAGAGAGGCCCTTCTCTCATTCCAGCCAGCCTGACTGCTGGGGAGACAAGAGTGGGCCTTTTTATGGCTGCCCCCAGACTCTGGATCTCCTTTTCCAGGGAAGCCAAAACAGCCTTCACTTTGCTGCTGTCAGACAACCTTTTGAAACAGAAAATTTCTGAAGAAAAGGCATGCGGATTATTCTTTTAACTTGTCATGTGAATTGTTTTAATACTGTAAATAGTTTGATTCTATTTTAATATTCACTTGTTGCATGTCTTTAATTTTATTGTATTTTTAAAATTGTGTGCTGCTTTGAGTTCCAGTTTTGGGGAGAAGATGGGATGATGATGATGATGATGATGATGATATATGTATATGCATACATGTATGGCATTTAAAGCAGTGTCAAACTGCTTTTTTTTTTAGTGACAATTAGATGGACTGTCTCCTTCAGGAGGGAATTAAAATGGTTTTAAAGTAAACAGAGTCCACTAAGACCACAATATGTTAATAGAGTAATCTTAAAATATAATGGCAGAAATAATCATAGATTGTCTTGGATCCTACATAATGGTTATTGTTGTTGTTAGCTGCTCTTGAGCTGGTTACAATTCATGGTAGCCCTGTGGATGAGACATTTCCAAGAATCCCTCTCCTCTGCTGCAGTCTTGCCCAGATCCTGCAAGCTCTTGCCCATACTAACCCCCTTGATTGAGTCTATCCTTCTGGTCTGTGATCTTCCTCTCTTTCTTCTCCCCTCCACCTTTCCTAGCATTATTTCTTTTTCTAGTGATCCATGCCTTCTCATGATGTGGCCAAAGTACGACAGTCTCAACTTGATCATCTTTGCTTCCAAGGAGAGCCCTGGTCTGATCTGTTCAAGAAGCCATTTGTTTGTCTTCTTGGCTCTCCATGGTATCATCCTAAGTACTCTTCTTCAGCACCATATTTCAAATAAGTTTATTTTCTTTCTGTCTGCTTTCTTCTGTGTCCATGGTACATGGTAATTGGGAACACAGTGGCCTGAACAATTCTGACTTCAGTGCTCGGTTGTATGTCTTCGCTCTTCAGTATCTTTTCCAGTTCTTTCATAGCTGCCCTTCCCATTCCTAGTCTTCTTCTTATTTCTTGGCTGCAGTCTTCATAGATATGGGAATTCTTTGACTATTTCAATTTCCTCATTGTCTAGATTGAATTTGTGTATTTCTGCTGTTAATTTTGTTTTCTTTATGATCATAATGGTTACATAATGGTTACATAGCAGAAATCTCTACGTCCAGAGTTACATATTCATTGTGCTATGCAATTCTTGTGCTATGCAATGTTGCACAACTGAATGACTATTAATGCCAATTTCAGCAAGGGCAGCTGCTGAAGATAGCCATTGGCCAAGAGTGCACAACTGATGCACAGTGGCACCATAATCCACTTCCATGCCCCTGAACTGAATGTTGCCATCCCACAAAATGACAAAAATGTCCCAGCTGCTTCCTTGAGGAATTTATGCACGCTTAAGTCACCAACAGGATTCTGTCTAGTAACAACAACCATCCTGAAAATTATTGAAAAGCACTTTGAAAACTCATTGATGGTTTTAAAACAATATTCAGACTAGATAAATGATGATTATTTGCTCCTTTCAGTTCCATTAGTGCTCCTGCCCTGGCACAGAACCAAGTCAGCCATGAAACCTTCTTAGGAGATAACAGCAGCTGGCTCAATGCCCGGTTCTTGTTTCCCTTAAGTCTCATGAACTGTGCTTTCTTATTTCATTAGACTGCTACAGAACAGACATTTGCAACTACTATTAATAGTCATTCTGGAGTATCTGAAATAACTAGTCACATAAACCTTGGCCTGATGGAAACTATGAAGACAACAGAATATCCAGAAGGAGAGAACACAACCGAGGAGGAGAACATTTTACTTCAGAGGGGAGTTGCTGAAAATGCCACTTTGGAGTCTCAAGAAGGTGTTTTCTCTCCAGAAGAATTATCAATAAGAAAGGAGGTGGAAGGAGAGGTAAAGTATAGTGGCATAGGAACATTGTGCCCTTAATATAAAATGGCAAAATTAAGCTTTGCTTTTTGGAACTTATATATTTTTAAAATATTTTCAAGCCATGAATGCTTGAATCTGTGGATATAAAATCTGTGGATATGGAGGACTGACTGTAGTTTGTTGTGCTTTGCTCTGGTGCCACAGCAAACTACAACTCCCAGAATTCCATAGCCTTGATCCATGGCAGATAAAGTAGTGTCAAACCAGATTATTTCTACAGTGTGGATGGTTTCTATCTCACCACTCTCTTGATATAGAGATTACCAAGGTGCAGAGGAGAAGTACAACTTCCATAATTCTTCACCATTGGCCTTGCTGGTTGGCTGAAGTCTGAAATACCTGGAGGGCCCAAGATTCTCTGCTGCTGTTGTAAATGAGATGCTTGCAATTTGAGGAACAGTTTGTAGTTGAGTTCTAGAGTAGGATGTGTTTCACATAAAGAAGTCTCCAGGTTTAAACCTTCTTGGCTCTCCGGATAAAAAGGAAAAGACTGCAGCTCCAATAATCCCTCTCTTTGGCTGTATTGACAACAGATGATGGAAGTTCCAAGCCAAAAAACCATCTGAAGGGTCATAGTTGCTTACTCCATGCATGATATATAATGCTGCTCTTGATGGACCACACAGTTATAGTGGTTTGAGATCACTCTCTTAGCAAGTGTGATGTAGTGGTTTTAATGCTGGACTATAACACTGGAGAGTAGGGTTCAATTCCCTGGTCAGCCATGGAAATCCAGTGGATGACCTTGTGTGGGGTACATACTCTTAACCATGATAGGTTCACCTTAGGGCTGCTATAAGTCAGAAGAAACTTGAAAGCATATCAAAAAAAGCAACAACGAGATCCCTTTATGTTGTTGTTGTTGTTGTGGTGCCCCTTCAAGTTATTTCCAATTTATGGCAACCCTAAGGCAAATCTATCACAGGGTTTTCTTAGCAAGGTTTCTTCATAGTAGATTTGCCCTTGCTTTCCTCTGAGGCTGACTTGCCCAAGGTCATCCAGTGGGTCATGGCTGAGCATTGATTCAAACCTTGGTCTTCCGGGATCACAGTCGAACACTCAAAGCCCTATACTATTGGCTCTCTTTCACTTGTCTTATCATGGCGCAATCCCAATACTCTCCCAGCATCTTGCAGCTTTCCTCACCACTGCTATTGCTGGCTAGGACTGCTGGGTCTTGCAACCTAACAACCTCAGGGGCCTGCATGATCCTCTTCCCAATAGCAATGAGTGTATTAGGCCAAGAGAAGAAAATAGTGAAATGGTATGGGTTAGAGTCATATTCATGTATCTGAAGGGCTTTCATGTGGGAGAGGGAGCAAATATGTTTTCTGCCCAGAAATTTAAGATAGGATTCTTGTTGTGGTCTCACCAGTGCTAGGTGCAGTTCTTGTTTCTTTAAAAATGATGTTTTCATTAATACACTCTGAAACTATGTTGGCACGTGGTTGGTTTGTGTTCAGCTTAATCTCTCCTTTGACAACCAAAACAAGGTTATTCTGTTTCTTCAGTTGGAACTCAGCCCAATTCTGCTTGATCTGGAGTCCCAGTTCCACACTCTGGAGAACACATCTCTTCAGATGATAGAGAATGCAAAGATAAGGAAGACAGATGAAGACCCACTGACAGTATGTATGCTGTCCAAAGCTTAATGAAATTGCTTATTCCCTTATGTTTTAGACTTTTCTTTTCTTTAGGAAAAAAGAAAGGCCACTCCCTTCTTCCCAGTATGCAAAGTGGTTTCAGTAGCTCAACAATTGGAACCAATGTAATTTTTTAGTCTGGAGGAGTTCCCCAATTATTAGATTCTCCTAAAAGGGTGAGCAAAGGGTGACCCTAGGGCCAAGCCACTTTGAGTTCCAGCTTTGGGGGGGAAAGCGGGATATAAATAAATATAACATGTAGATCCAAGGCTCTTTAAGCAGCACTCCAAACTCCCTCAGCCAAAAATTGAGAGTGAATTGCATTTCTTGGAAGTCTTTGGGAGTAGTAATTTGCCTTCTAAATAGGTTGCAAGCCCCCCCCTCCATTTAACATTTCAAAATGCATTTTTTCAAAACAACAAGTGAATTCCAGCCTGTTGTTGTTGTTGTTGTTTATTTATATAGCACCATTAATCTATCCTTTGACATCTTCTATTGTTGCTGCTGCTGTTTCAGTATTTCTGGCAGCCAAACATGCTCTTGGAGGACCACAGCAGGAGAAAACTGACCCCTGAGCACCCCATTCTGTTGAATATTGACCCTCACCCATCACTGAAATCTCTTCTTCACCAAAGTCTTCAATGGACTCCCTGTTTGTGTTTAGGCCACCAAAGCTACAGGAAGTATGTTGTGAGTCCTCAGATACAACACTCTGAATGTACACCTTCTACACACACACACACACACACACACACACACACACACCTTTCCTGTCCCACTGTTGTTCACCAATGCTATTGTGTACATTTTCAGAAGACAAAATGGCATTGGTGAACAATGGTGGGATTGAGCCAATGCAGGTTCAGCCCCTTCCAGTTCCTTAGCACCTCTGTTCTCCTGTCATGATTTATTTGCTTCTGTCTCTGAAGATGCCCCCTATTCTTGAGCCAGAGGTGGAAGACAGTTCTTCAGAACATGCATCCAAAGAGGTTCTGGGGCCTATGAAGAAAAGACGAGGGGAGCGGAAGAAGGAGAAAGAGGCCAGTCAAGTAACTAAAGAGGTTGGTGGATTCCAAGGAGTCCAACTGAAGTTCTCCTTTGTGTTAGGGTTTCTGCAGAAGGTATTCTGGAATGATGGTGAGAAGCAGGATTTCTGGATAAGCTATCTCTTTATTTTTATTTTTTTTAGTTGAGGAACCATGAAGTGGCTATTGGACTTCCCATTGAAAATGCACAAATCTACATTGCAGTAGGGACTAGATGTAATTCTATTATAATTCACTACACATTCAGAAAAGAGGAGCAAGAATCAACAAGGTGGAAACACAGAAAGCATAATGTGGAGAGAGTTGGGAACCATCTCTGCTACCATGGAGGCTGGTGGTTTCCACATCAGTGGGATGCTGAATATATATTCTGGGTTTAAATGTGAAGTTTATATGGGGCGCTTAACCTGTTTTGGCGATAGGATGCAGAGCCTTCAATAGCTCCCTTGCTGTTTGGGCTAAAGGAATCATGTGTGCACAATAAAAGGAAACAGCCAAACCAATGGCATGGTCACAACGTGGAAGGAGCAATCCAAGATAATGACATTATTTTTTTCTATCTAGCTTGGATAGCTCCTTTAAAATCTGGATTAAACCTTAAAGAGGAGTACAGTCGGCCCTCCGTTTTTGCAGGGAATCCATTCCAGACACACATACCATGAAAATGGAGACTCACCTATATTCAAGCCCCATAGGGCTTGAATGGGCATGTGCCCATGAGTGCGCGCCCCATTGAAACTAACGGAGGTCGCCCCTCCATGAATATTCAAGACTGCAGATCTTCAAGTCCGCAAGAAAGGAGGGGTGAGTGTAATTCTCTAAGGAGAATCCCTTAAAACCTCCTCTGAACAAATCTTGCCAAGAAAACCCAATGATGAGTTCACTTTAGGATTTCCGGAAATGACTTGAAGGCACACAAAAACAACAACTGTCCTGCTAAAATGGAAGCCAACAGCCATGACATCCCAGTACTGTCTTAAAAATTTATCCCCTTCTGCTACTCTTTTCCTTTTATCTGATAGAATCATAGAGTTAGAAGAGACCCCAAAGGGTCCTCCAGTCCAACTTCCTGACATGCAAGAAGACACAATGGCAATCCCACTCTGAAGAAATGAGCCAATAAAACCCCATGATAGGTTTAGGGTCACTTAAATCAGAAATGACTTGAAGGCACACAACAACAACAAGAATAAAGCAGGTCACATTGTGCACTACTTGTTGTGGTTGTGCACCCTATACTTTGCATTGCAATTATGCAACTTGTTCCTTACATTGTGGTTGTACATCTCTGCCAAGAAAACTCCATGGTAGTTTTACTGTAGGGTCACCATAAGTCAGAAACGACTTGAAGGCACACAACAACAGCAGCCAACAAATTCCCAGCCAGGTATACTTGATTTCAGGACTGGAAATCATATAGGCTTCCAGATGTTTTTGGACTACAGCTCCCAGCATTTTTGCCATGGAGTATGCTGGCTAGGACTGCCAGGCCATGCAGTCCTAGAAGCATTGGAGGACCACATGATTTCCTCCCATTTTACTTGAATAAAATCAAAGTCGCCTATTAACACGGCATCCACTAGAGGGTAGCCAACAGACACAACTCCGAGTTAGGCGGGCACATCATTGAATAAAGTGGGAATGTAAGGAGTTATATTTGTATATTTGGCCAGCATTATTCAATAACCCAGAGCTTGGAAAAGTTATTTTCTGGGTTGCAGATCCCAGAGACCCTAACTAATGCTGGCTGGGGTATGCTGGGAGTTGTGGTTCCAAGTTGTGCATCTACCCTTTAGAAATAATGCACTTTAACGACCCAAATAATCTAAACACAAAATAGAGCTGTCTTGCACCAAATACACACACACACACACACACACACACACACACATATCTTTTGCCTTCTCTGTCAGAGAGCTCCAGTTCCACCACAAACTACAAATCCCAGGATTCCATACCATTGAGCCATGGCTCAAGTGGTGTCAAACTGCATTAATTCTGCAACATAGCAGCAGCTGTATACTAAAACCCAAAGCAGATTTACCACCTATAGTGACACTGGAGCCTCTAGCATCTTTAGCAAAGGTCCAAAACACACTGCAGAAATAAGCCAGTTTGAGACCATTTTAACTGCCCTGGCTTAACTGCTCTAGGGAATTCTGGGAGCAGTAATTTTGTGAGACATTTCGCCTTCTCTTTCAGAAAGCTCTGTTGCCACAAGAAACTACAATTCCCAGGACTCCCTAGCACTAAGCCAGGGCAGTTAAAGCGCTCTCAAACTGGATGATTTCTGCAGTGTATATTGGGTCAAACTTTCAGTTTCCTCCCTGTTCTTCTTAAATGCCACCAGTGGCTTCATAAATGTGCCAGCTTTGCTCAAGCAGCCAGAAAGCAGAGCGCACATCCATTGTGCCTTTCTCTCTCATAATCCCCTCTCCTACCATCAACAGTTTTAAATCTCCCATTAATTATAGATAAAAATAATCAATCCAAACCTATCGTAAAGCCCCCAAATTCCCATCCTCCCATCAACTTCTTCTCTCTTTCGAAGTCTGGAGGTGTTTTCAATAATCCGCACAGCCCCTACTGAGTGATGTTTATATAGGGAAATTAGAGCCAATAGCATTCTTTAATTGAGAGCCTTTTTAAATTAAACCATGGGGCTATAAAACAGTTTAGCAAGGACTTCCATAACCAGCCATAATAATGAGGGTAATAAACAAAGAGCAAGAAATAGCCTAAGTAATCCCTTGTGATAGACCAATTTCTGTGGAATGACTTTGTGAGTTGAATGAGTCCATAGCAAGCAAAGGAGCCATGGCTTGGGGAGATCATGCACATGTTTCACTTGTTGTTGTTGTTGTGTGCTTTCAAATCATTTCTGGCTTATACTGACCTATCGTGGAGTTTTCTTGGCAATGTATGAGATGCTCAGCCACAATGCAAGTTATCAGATGCATAATTACGATGCAAAGTGTGGGATGTACAACCACAATGCGATCTATAGGGTGCACAACCACAACAGGTAGTGAACATTGTACAACTTGCACATTGTGTGGTATGCTCAACCACAACGCAAAGTATAGGATGCACAACCACAACAAGCAGTGTACAATGTACGTCTTGCAAAGACAAGGCGTAGATGAACATGCTGTCTGTGCAGCTCTGCTTCTGCCACTATTAGCAGACTATATCTGTTGCCAGGGGGACCAGAGGTCCTTGTTTTCCAAGACATGTCCTACATTTCAGCCATCTGTTCAGGAGAAATTCCACAATGTCCTCCCTTTGGGGCATGACTAAGAAGCCCGAATTTACATTAATATGAAGTGTGTGTGTGTGTGGGGGGGGGGGGTGTTTTGTAATGTCCTACATTTTTTAATGTCCTCCACTTTCTGGTGCCTTGTCCTCCTTTGCAGTGAAGAGATTTGTTGCACAATGAAGACTTTTTGTGCATAATGTGACTTAGGCATGCATATGCCCTGAACAGAATTCTGGCCATTGTCTGAGGCATAAGCTGGATGCACATAGTTGTTTGAGTGTTGGACTGCACTGGCCATATATTTTGAAAAGGGCATTGGTCAATTTGTGTGCCAAACCACCACATGCCATGGTGTCATTCTGCTGCTTTTCTTCATTCGTGGTTTGTTGTCATGCCCTGCCACCATGCTCGGTAGTACTGGGCAAGCTCCAGGATTCAGAGGGGCATGCCACACCATTTTGGCCTTCGCTGGGGCCCTAGAGGAGCACCGCAGCTACCATTTTGGCTCATTGCAAATGATTTCACTCCCAGTTGCTTTCAGAGTATTGGCGGGAGGGTTCCTACTGTTTAGGGATAGTTGTGCACTGAAACATTTTTCATCAACTGCATGTATATAGTTTTTTTTTAATGAGTGCCCTGTCTTTGGGACTATCGATGGGATTCCCAAGGATGCCACCTTCACAGAACCTGCAGGTCACACACTTGTCACCCTTACCTAAAGCTCAACTGCACCTGTCAGCTGTGGTGTTCTGTCAATACACTAGCTTGTCCATGCTATGGCCTCTTTAGTTATAAGCTTCCGTCTTGTTGCTCTCTTTTAAATTTGTAAATATTTTCTTCATTGTTGCCTAAATTGCAGGGGGTCCCAAGAGGGCACCTAAAAATTGAGTTCAATGAGGAAATTAATTTAGCCCAATATGAGTAGCGAGAGGGCCAGGGTAACCAACATGAACCAGCATTTTTCAGCCTACGTTTACTAGTTCAAAAAACAAGTACTCCAGAGTACTCAGTATAACTCAGTTTTATTTGAACAATAAGAGGGGTGTCACCCAAAGCACTTACACACACAAATACACACCTATACAAGGACTAAGATATAAAAGACAATACAGTCAGCTCTCCACATTTCTGGCTTTGACTTTTGTGGATTTGATTATTTGCGGATTTGATTAATATGTTTTCTCTAAGATTGTCAATTTCCAATTCTGTTGGAAATTGACCACAGAGTTGTGCTGGAGGACTTAGAGGTTACTCGAGTAAACACTTCTCTGGGCACTTGTAGGTCCTCCAGCATGATTCAGTGCTCAGCATCTGATAGATGTTGCCCATAGAATTGCACTGGAGTACTTAGAGATTCCTAGAGCAATGTTCTCCCAGGTTAAAAACATAGTGTTTTTTATTTGCGGGTTTTCCACTTTCACGGGGGTCCTGTGCCCCTAACCCCAGTGCCCGCTGTAGCAGATAGTAAATTAAAGACTTGCTATGGGCAATGCTTACTAGTTTGAGAAGTCAGGCTCCAATATAGGAAATGGATGCAGAGTGGATTGGACTCGATCATTACCCAGGACTGGGTTCGGCTAGCAATCTGAGGAGTTTCACCGAGGAAGGAGTGTGTTCAACTGTTGAACAGCCCTTACTGTCAGGAAGTTCATCCTAATGTTGAGCTAGAATCTCTTTTGCTGGAGCTTGCATCCATGGTTCCAGGTCCTGTTCTCTGGAGCAGCAGAAAACAAGCTTGCTCCCTCCTCAATATGACATCCCTTCAAATACTTAAACAGGGCTATCATATCACCTCTTAACTTTCTCTTCTCCAGGCTAAACATCCCCAGCTCCCTGAGTCTTTCCTCATAGGGCTTCATGGTTTCCAGACCCTTCACCATTTTAGTCGCCCTCCTTTGGACTTGCTCCAGTTTCTCAATGTCCTTTTTGAATTGTGGCACCCAGAACTGGAAACAAACCTCTCGTTGATGATAGTGACATTGAATTAATCAAGCAGGAATAAGATCAGGACAACCCCAGGGAGTTTGAGATAGGATCAGGTGTGGGAAAGGACAGTGGGGTTATCAGAAAGATTGGCTGAATGCTTTAGGCTCACAAACCTTTGTCCTGTGACCTTCAAGAGGAAATGCACATGGCAGGGAGTGAGAAGCAGCAATATTCACAGCCATACAGGTAGGGGGTCCTTTCCACATGCCCTCAAGTCTGTGTGACCAGTCATCAGAAGTTCACTTAAAGGCCATCTGACCTTTCCCCATTCATGCTTTTTGGCTTCTCTGTAACTGCTATTATAACAAAATATTACAAAATATTTGTATCCCAAAATAATGTGGGGTATACATGGTGTGGTAACATCATGTTCACCTGCTGCAGCTGCAGTTGCAGTGGTCTTGAATTGCCTTTTAACCAGTTGTTCCTTATAATATTTTAAAGAGCTCAGTTTTGCATTTTCACAATTTAGATTTTTTTATAACAAACAAGCCAACAAATCCAGTCTTGAGAGCTGGCTGTGTGTTGCTTGGCTGCTGCAACTGCTCAAGGTAATAAAACCCTTTTTCTTGTGTCTAAGCAGTCTGAAATGATACTGGACCTTCTCTGCACTACAGCTACCCCAAAACCCCAATCTACAGGAGGGATTCTGGGAAATGTAGTTCAAAAAGTCACTTTCCCAAATTCTATACTTTTTGGAGTTTTTCATCCATGAAAGATGAGTTAATGACACACTTTCTAACATCGGCTCCAGTCTGCAGCTCTGCTAGGCATCTTCCACCCCCGATCTCTCTTTCCTCCCTTATTGGCTTAACACTTCTAGTGTTTTCCAGATCATGTCCTTTATCTAGGGACACTTCCTCATTCAGTGCACAACACCCTGTGGCTGCCTTGGCATGCTGCTTGCCAATATTGCTTGCCACACAGGGAACCAAGGAGGATGACACAACAAAGAGTTTTGTAAGGTACACAAATTCCTTCCCCCTGCTGCCATTTTCCATCACGTTGCTGCTGAACACACAAAAGCAAAGCAAGACTAATGTTCAGAGGCTGAGAGCTTATGAAGCACTTGCCACTCCTTCAGGATGCTGCTGAGGATTGCCCTACAGTAACTGTCCATCCCATAGCTAGGAGTGTGGGCTTTAACAGCCTGTTATTGCAGTTATGTGTCATCATGTCTATAGTGTTGTTGTTGTTGTTGTTGTTGTATGCCTCCAAATCAATTTTGAGTGATGGCAACCCTAAAACAAACCTATCATGAGGTTTTCTTGGCAAGTTTCTGCAGAAGGAGTTTGCCATTGCCATCCTCTGAGACTGAGAGAGTGTGACTTGCTCAAAGTAACCCAATGGGTTTTTCTGCTTGAGAGAAGAATCAAACCCTGATCTCCAGAGTCGTAGTCCAGTGCTCAACCCACTATGCAATGCTGGCTCTCACAGTGACATATAGAAACCATATATTGAGCAAATTTAGAGACATAGCCGTGTGAGTCTGGAATATCAATATGCAGAGGGATCTTGTAGCACCTTTGAGACTAACTGAGCAAAAGTGGTTATAGCATTTTATAGACTTATGTCCGAAACACAGTGCAGAAATAATCCACTTTGAGACCACCTTAACTGTCCTGGCTCAATGCTAGGGAATTCTGAGAACTGTAGTTTTGGGAGACATTTAGCCTTATTCCCTGTCAGAGAGCTCAGGTGCCACAACAAACTACAGTTCCCAGGATTCCCTAGCACTGAGCCAGGGCAGTTAAAGCTGTCTCAAACCGGATTATTTCTGCAGTGTGGATGCAGCCACAGTCTTCTTCCTTAGATGAGAGAATTGTCTAAATACTGTGAAGGCACCAGGTCTCATCTGACCTTGGAAGTTAAGCAGGGTCGGGCCTGGTTAGTACTTGGATGGAGGCATCTAGTTGGAAGGAATACCAAGGATGGCAAAGAAGGAGCAGGTGGCAGAGGTTCTATTCAGAGAAAGGCAATGGCTAACCATATCTGAGTACTGATTGCCTTAGAAAACCCTATAAAATCTATGGGGTTGCTGTAGGTTGACAGGCAACTTGAAGGCACATATTTTGAGAGCGAGCTTGGCTTAGTGTTGAACTAGAACTCAGGGAGGCCAGGGTTTGAATATCCACCAGGCCATGTAAACCCACTGTGTGATCTTGAGCATATCACACAGTCTCTCAGACTAAGAGGAATACAGTGGCAAATCTTCTGTAAAGAAGAAATCATAGAACACCATACTCCTATTGATGCAGCCTAGAATCTCTTTGGCTTTTAAAGCTGCTGCATCACACTGTTGGCTCATGCCAAATCTTGCTGAGAAAACTCTAGGAGCAGGTCCCCATAAATCGAAACTGATTTGAAGGCAAATAAGAATGGAAGTGGGGACAAGTCCAAGAGATCCTGTTTGTAACAGCCCTGCTTGAAAGCCTAGAGCCATGGCTTTATTCATTTCAGGGGTAGACAACTGTTGGAGAATGGAGTCCACATTAACTTCCAGGAGCAGTGCGCCTCTTGATTCTCACCAGTGCTTTACAAAGTAGAATTTGACTCATTGCATAAAGCTCAGATGCTCAGCTCATAACAAAGAATAGTAGATACCAGATTTCTAACAAAGAAATGAAGATTTCTCTTAACTCTGTGCATCTTCCTTCAACCAGGAAAGCACTGGTGCCTTTGCTAATGGCAAGGAAACAAGCAGCCTCCGAGTTCGAAGAATGGTGGAGAACCGAAACCTGACGGTAAAGTCCTTCCCTCTATAACTCCCATCCCAGAAGGTCTTGGTGGGATAGCAGGTGGCTTCATATCTTGCTATGGTTTCACAGGTTCGCTCTCCTGGTGCTCTTGGACTTGGAGACACGATGATGGGATATCATGCCAGGAATGGGGTAAGTTAACCAGATGAGCTGTGAAGAGATTGCGGGAAAGCTGTGGCTCAATGGAAGAACACTGCATGCTTTGTAAGGAGAAGGTCTCAAGTTCAATCCTCGGCATTTCTAGGGATGTTGGAAAAGAATTGCACTTGAAACCATTATCAGTGGCTCCTGTGACAGTTGGACAATGACTGTGTTCTAGGCTTTAGGCAGCAGAACCAGTCTTGGGAATAAGACTTAGCACCTTGGACAGTTCCTTGATCAGGCTGAAACCTGGAGTGAATTCAAAATTTTACTGATGCAGAAGCCACTAGCTACTACTGCCTGAAGTCCTAGTCAGTTGCTATTGGTCAGCATAAATGATATTGAGCTAGATGGACTCCCTTCCCCCAAAATCACTGTTTCTAGCAATATACTTTTGGGCAAAAATTGTGGGTAGTTTTGTTGTTGTTGTTGTTGTTGAAAACCATACTTTTGGGGCAAAAATATACAGTATGAACTGCGTATCCACAGCACCAGTATATGTAGTTTCACTTACCCATGTCCAAAAAAATATGTTCTCTCTAGGCATTTTCTAGGTCCTCCAGGACAATTCTATAGCACGCTTCTAGCAGCAGTTGACCTTAGAGTCACATTGGAGGACCTAGAAATGCCTAGAGAAGTATTGTCTCTAAGAATCTCTAGGTCCTCCAGCACAACTCTATGGTCAACTTCAAGTCATTCATTTCAGTAGGGTTCACTATTATCCACAGTTTTGCATTTCCATGCTAAGTCCAGGAATGTATCCCCTGCAGATATAGGGGTCATACCATGTGGGGAATGGGAGGAGGATAGCAAAAATTGGGTGAAGGTTTTGCACAAAATCCATTTTTTGTGTGCCTGAAAACACATATACAGTTGGTCCTCCATATCCACAAATTCATGCATCCATGGTTTGAAAATATTTTAAAATATATAAATTCCAAATAGCAAACTTTGATATTCCCATTTTATATAAGGAACACCAACTTACCATGCCATTGTATATAATGGAACTTGAGCATCCATAGATTTTTGCATCCATGGGTGGGGAGTCTTGGAATCAAACCCCAGTAGATACCAAGGGCCCACTGCATTTCGATATAGAATAATTTCCTGCAACGCTTTGTTGGATTTGAATACTAGGGGGAAACTGTGGAGAAGTCTCCATTTTCTCCTTCATCAAGGAGAAAACTGGGAGTAGGGGGAATGATTTATCCTCACAAGAGAGAACAAAACAGTCAGAGATTTATGTTCTTCTCTTGGACAATCCTGGGCCAGTATGGCAGTAAGTAGGAGGTGATAGTGGAGATAAGTTGTTTATGTTCCTTTGAAAAGTCCAGGACAGGTTTCTGTAATAAATAACTGCTGAGCTTGAAGACATCAGGAATAAATTATCTTCTCCCGTATTCAAAAGAAGTAAGGAAACATACCGGCACTGCATCTGAAATAATGAGTGGCAAAATGGTCACGCAACAAGATGCAAACATTTGGGTGTGTGGGTGCAACCTGCTTGCTTAAATTTATTTGTTTCAGGGGTGGGCAGCCTGAAGCCCTAAAGCAGCATGCACTTTTGTCCTAGTTTTAAAAGCTCTCTGCATGCTATCAGTTTAGATCTCTGGCAAGAACGATTTATCCTGGTAACCAACTGAGTGAGAAGGCAAGAAGAAAGAGATAGAATTGCAGATATCAGACAGGGAAAGAGAGGACCAGCATACTGGCCTAAACACGGTGGAGCTTATCAGATGGGAGACAAAATGTCCTTGTCCTGTCCTCTTTCCATTCTCATAACATGGTCAGGACAAGATTTTCGTATGATGTTGCACTTATCCAGACATTATCCCATTCAGAAAGTGAAATTGACCACGATCACATGAAAGACTTTCAGATGGCATCACATAGATCCCATCATTGAAGCGGCATTGCCCAACATTTTGCATTAATAGAAGTTTGCGTTAATGCAATGCCACATTAATGATGGGACAATAGTGCTGCAGTCTGAAAGCCTTTTGCCATGTGATAATCTCCAGTGGCTCTTGTCTCATCTTTTTTATTCTAAGCTGAAATAGATCTAGTTATTACTTAGATAGAAGCCTTCTTAGGACTACTAGGAATCTCCAGGAAACCTATCAGGGGTAGTCATGTTGGCTATATAGCAAAGCACAATAACATTGTGTGTAGAAATGAATTGGTAATCACTGTCTCAGTCACAATTACTTTTCCCTAAAGATTTGTCTACACTGTAGATATAATGCAGTTTGACACCACTTTACATGCTGTAGCTCTGTCCTATGGACTCGTGAGAGTTGTAGTTTTACAAGGTCTTTAGCCTTCTCTGCCAAAGAATGCCTCACAAAACTACAAATCCCAGGATTCTGTAGGATGGAGCCATGGTAGTAAGGTGGTGTCAATCTGCATTATTTCTTCAGTGAAGATGAACCCTGAATCCCATCAGTTTGATGTGGGGGGGGGGGTTTGCGGGGGCAGAAAGCACTGGGATTTCAAGGATTGTTTGTTTGTTTGTTTGTTTGTTTGTTTTGGTGAAAGACAGCTCCTCTGTTTTGTGTTTAGATTAGTTGGGTAAATTACCATTATTTTGGCCTTATGGGTTTGCCTTCTTCGAAACCGATATTCTGCACAAGCTGTTTTGTGAAAGCACCCAGAATACTCAAATATTGAAATGTGCTTCCCCCTAAAGTCCATATATAAAGACCCTCAACTGGATTTCTCTGCCAGTCATACAATTTAATTCCTTGTTCACTCCTCCTGAACATGCATTTTCCCATTTTTATTTCTGATTTGTTTAATTTAGTTTTGTTTAATTTTCAAGGCTTATCCTGGGCCTCACAGAACAAGGAGAATCAAGGTAAATCTTAATCTTGGGGTTGTTATATTTCCATAATCTTTATATCATATAGTATTTATACCATTAAGGAATTTTAGATTCCAGTTGGGATTTAGTGGTAGCAGCACTTACCAAGAGACTTGGTTCTGCACACTGCTGAAATGTTTGCAATTTTTAGATGAGCCGTAAGTGTTTCCGATACTGCAGAAGTGCTCTCTTCACATTTGGTTCTCTGTTCCTCAGGATGAACATGAAGAATCTCAGAGCATGGGCACTAGCTTGAAAAGTGTATGCGTGTGTCTATCATTACTTCCAGTTTTACAGCATGATGAAAGCTGAGACACAGTGAAAGAGAAGTGGCTTTCTCCTTACCTCTCTGCATGAAGTTATAGCACTTCCATTCTCTTTTAGAGTGAAGGTCGTAAAAGCATGCTTTTTGCCCAATGGATTTTTCCAGCACAACAAAAGGCAAGCTTTTACGACCGTCTCCCTTGGGAAGAGAACAGAAGTGCTTCAACGTCATGCAGAGGGGCAAGGAGACAGCCACTTCTGTCTCGGAGCAGCTTGGCTTTATTTTGTCATGCGACAAGGCTCTTAGTTTTGGTGTTGTTTGTTTAAATGGTATTTCTTGGGCATCTGGTTGATGCTTAATGACTTCATGAGTGGCTGCCCTTTGTAACATTACCAGCACCCACCCACCTCCTGTGAGGGCCACCCTTATGTTTCATATTTTGGCCCTCAAAATCTTAGCACCTAGGAGAGTTATGACTTGGCAACCCTCCTCCTTCCATATTTCCAGCTTTACCGCACTGAAGAAATACAGCAGTTTGACATCACTTTAACTATCATAATTCTGTCCTATGGAATCCTGGATTATGTACTGTGGTGAGGTATTCAGCCTGGTCTGTCAGTGAGCTCCAGTGTCTCACCAAACTACAAATCCCAGCTTTGATTCTGCAGTGTGGATACACTTCTCTTTGCCATTAACTTTGTTTCCTAGACATTGCTTTAATTTTATTTGATTGTCAAGATGATGCATGTATCCAGCACATGCTCAGGGCTTCCCATGGCCCAGTGAAGCTTGGCAGGTAAAAAGAAATACAAATGATCTTAGTCTAGAGCTACTTGAGTCAACCAAACCCTTTTAAGACAAGCAAACAGATCTGGGATTGTTCTGAAGTGACAACAAGTCTCTGGTTTACCATTGAACTTCCCTACTAGTTCACACACACTTTCTATCTGAAATTAAGTAAATGGTTAATCCTATTTCTGTTGGCCTCACAACTGAGGCTGCTGCCACACTGCAGAATTAATGCAGTTTGACACCACTTTAACTGGCATGGCTCCATCGTAGGGAATCCTGGGATTTGTAGTTTGTTGTGGCACTGGAGGACTCTGACAGAGAAGGCTACATATGTCACAAAACTACCAATTCCAGAATCTCATAGCATTGAGCTTTGGTAGTTAAAGCAATGTCAAACTGCATTAATTCTGCAGTACAGGTTCAGTCTTCACCTGGAGGGTGTCCTTGCTTTGGTTCTGATTGTTTTCTGTTGCTTTAAAATCTTTCTAATGTCTCAGATTTAAATATGCACTATTAATGATGAGATAGAAAAGGAGGAAATGTTAAAGGAGACATTGAGACAAGTAATGTGTTTTCTCTTTAGAAGCAAGAATCAGAAACAGTGGCTGGAGAATTTGGACCCAATAAAGGTCAAAAGGTGTGTACATTTTCTCCATGAATGCGAAAGCATGTCATTGGCATGTCTCAAATCCCTGCTCAATCGTGGAAATCCACTGGGTGACTTTGGGCAAGTCACATTTTCTCGCCCTCAGGGGAAGGCAATGCCATATCTGCTCTGAAGAAATCGGGCCAGTTAATCAGCCCTAGGAAAAGGTTGATGTAAGTCAGCGTCCATTCGAAGGCACATAACAACAACAATTGGAATATAAGTCTCCAAAGTCCCTTCTGGTGTTAGGATGGGGACCAGAATCAAGATGGATTCAACTTCGCATCCTACCTTCCATGGCATTGAGGATACTGGGATGGAAGCTGTATATAAACCAAGCATATTCCAGCTTCCATCCCAGCATCCTCAATGCCATAGAAAGTAGGGTGTGAAATTGAATCCATCTTGATTCTGGTCCCCAGTCTGAATATTGATGAATCACAAGTTGAGCCATGTAGGGATTTCATATTGCCCTTAATCCCCCCTGATGGTGGTGGGTCCTTCCCCTCATTGTCATCAATGGGTATGTGCTTTATGTTTACATGGACAGATCCAGACCAGGGAGGTGGAGAACAGTGGTATCCCCCACTGAGATAGAAAATAGCAATATTACTACTGCTGATGTTCCCATTCCCCCCCCCAAAAAATGTTAGTATGGAATTTTAGTCAGTATAGAATTCTACTTAGTGGGAAATGACCGTCTTCCCTTGACATGGGATCTTTGTCTTTGCAGGGAGAAAAAGGTTCGCCTGGAAGCCCAGGCAGCAAAGGAGAAAAGGTACCTTTCAGCTACGCATGCAAATTGCACATGTGCTTCTCAAGCTGATTGAATAGACTGGCAATTTTCCCCTCAATATGTCAGGGACCAGTATCACATTTCAGCCATATTATTAACATTTTTGCCCAGTGTCCTGGAAACATGGCCACAGATGAGTGGCTGATGGTTCATGCGCCAGCATTGACCTAGAGCATGCGGTGACTAAGGGCCCTTAGCAAACACATGTATGAACTGGTTTTACAGAGATCCAAATATGTGTGTGGTTTTAAATTAGTCCGAAATAGTTTAACTTGTTTTAACTAGTCTTCTTTCAACTTCTTAACATGTTTAATATGTTCTTAGCTTTCCAAAATATTTTTAATTGTGTGTATTGTTTTAAATCAATTGTGTTTTATTATATGCTGTCCTGAAACCGTTGCATAGAAGATGGAATATAAATATTTCATAAATATATAAGAGTGAAAATATTTGGGACCAGGATCCAGAAGAAAATACATTTCTGGACTGCAAATGTGCATTATACACAATGGCAACTGTTGGCTTCTGTAGCAGTGGGGCTATGAATCTGCTTTTTGTCTTAATTTTTACTTTAGAGGAGTTAACCAAGGTCTTGAACCTGTTCTGAGGATGGGACAAACATCTTGGGTAAGACCTTTAGGCAAAAACCCAGAGTGGATTCACCGCCCCAGTGACATGGAAGCCATCATTTGCCCATGATTGTTGGTGTGTATTTGTGTTTCACAACCACTTGCAAATTAATGTATTTGAAAAGGCCAGAGACATGCCCTGAGAAGATTACGTTCTAACCATTAGTTAATATGTTGGATTTAATCTTCATAATTGGTTAGAGAATTTTAATTATATGTACTGTGATTTTATTAGTTTGTAACCCCGCTTTGATCCAATTGGGAAAGTCGGGGAAACACAAAAATATAATAATATAATAATAATAATTATTATTATTATTATTATTATTATTATATTCAACAAATGAGAAATCTTAAAACAAAGAAGGGATGGAACTGGCCAATTTAATCTGATCTGGATAATAGGAGGAAGGCAGCTAAAAAATTGGGCTATGATTTCCACATTTGTGGTCTGAGATGGAATTGAATTGGATTGTACAGGCACACCTCTGTGAAGCTTGGTGAAAAGCATATATGTGTACAGTCTGAGGGCATTTTTCTTCTCTTTCTTTCTTTCTTCTTTCTTTCCTTCTTTCTCTTCTTTCAGGGGCAACCTGGAGAAGCAGGAGAACCTGGCGAGAAGGTGCCAACCAAAAAAGACGACCACATGGCAAGTCACAACAACAATGGAAGTTCTGTCTCAAAGCTAAAACTAAGGCTGTACCACACTGCAGAAATAATCCATTTGACACCACTTAAATGCCATGGCTCATTGCTATGGAATTCTGGGATTTGTAGTTTTGTGAGACATCTTGGAGAGCTCTGGTGTCACAAACAACTACACTTCCATAGCAAGGGAGGAATGATTTCCATGTTATCTGTGGACAGAACAATACACAGATTAACATGGAAATCACTCCTCCCAACCAGGGTCATACACTATATATAATAATATATATATATATATTATATATACCAATCCAACTCCTTCCATATCAGCATTCTCTGAAGATGCCAGCCCAGATGCTGGCGAAACGTTAGGAATAACTCTTCTAGAACATGGCCACATAGCCTGAAAAACCCACCAAAAAAAAAAACTAAAGTGGTTTATGTTTTATTCCAGTGCTGGAATCAAGAAGACTGGAACCTTATCTTTTGCTTTCTTAATTTTTTCAGGGCAACAAAGGCGATGAAGGTGATGTTGGTCAAAAGGTACAGTAATGGCTTTGGCTGGGGTCAAAGCAAAGAGAGAAAATCTGCAGTGCCCTGTTTCCCGTTTGCAGAGTTATATGAAATCAAACTGAAGATGCCCCATTGAGGGTTATCAAAAGCCAAATTAAAGGAGACTTTGTCCTAATCTGTTGTTCCAAATCCTGGGATAGCGTGAAATTAAGTCACATACCTTCCAGATCCAAATTTGTGACAAATCACAGAGCACATTCAAGGCAAGATATATAGGTAGAGAGAAACCATGGTCATGACAAACAGATAGGGGATGAGAGAGTGCATAGGGGCAAAATTATGCAAGCTTTGCCTTCTTGCTTTGTGATCGCCCTTCACAAATTGCAAATGCTCAAAAAGTCATTTCAACTCAGGTGTACATTTTATTTTATTTTGTTGTTGTTGTTTTCCACCAAAGATGGTGTTCTTGGCTTCTCTCAGAAACAATATTCGGCAGTAACTGTAAATGGGAAGATAACAGCAGCAGGCGGCAGAAGAGATATTTGTGAAGTGCAGGAGGCATTTAAAAAAACACAGATCCATCAAAATGCTGACCTATAGTTAGGGACATGACAAATGCAATGATGAGGCAGACAATTTTGTAAGAGGACAAAAGTCATAACTGATTTTTCCAATCAACTTAGATGGTTAGTAATTGGATAGGAGACCACACAATGAATCCCGGGTGCCGTTGGCTATATTTCAGAGGAAGGAACTGGCAAAACCACTCTGAGCATCCTTGCCGGAGAAACCCTATGAAAATTGTGTTGTGAACCTCTCTAGGGGTGTGGAAGAGAGAGAGAGAGATTAATGGAAGAGGGATCCACTTTGTTTTTCTTATTATCTCTTTTTAAAGGGAGAGCCGGGGATGGCTTCCGTGGGCCAGTGGGCCAAGCTGGATCTCCAGGGCAAAAGGTGAGACTGGATCTCCTGGGCATAAGGCCATGTATAGGTGTATCCACACTGCAGAAATAAAGCAGTTTGACACCACTTAATTGCCATAATTCTATCCTACAGAATCTGGGGGTATGTAGTTAGGTGAGGCATCAGAGCCTCTGACAGACCAGGATGAATATTTCACCAAACTACAAATCCCAGGATGGAGCCTTGACAGTTAAAGTGATGTCAAACGGTTTATTTCGGCAGTGTGGATGCACCCATGAGTCAGATTTAACTCTTTATGCAACCAACTTCATGAAGGACTTGACGACTAGCTCCAAAACAGAAGAATGAATGAGGAGCAGGATTTGACAAACTATTCTTTTTTTGTAGTAATTGTTCCTACTCTCATAAACTGTGATATCATAAACTAACCTGGTGGCATTACTCCTTGCAGCAATGAAAAGAGGACTCCTTCCATATTTGTTCAATATATTTTTGCTTTCCCATATAGTGAGCCTTGGATTTGCTGGGGTTGGTTCCAGGGCCCCCCATGGATACCAAACCCTGATGTTCAAGACCCATTAGGCATAGTGAAATGGTGTCCTTTATTTTAAAAAAATAGCAAAATCAAGGTTTGCTTTTTGGAATTATATATTTTTTGGGAAATTTTCAAGCCGTGGATAGGTGAATCCGTAGATAAAGAATCATGAATAGGGAGGGCCCACTGTATTTTTGATGAAGAAGAAGAAATACACCTGGGATTGATTAAATACAGTGGTACCCCGGGATACGAATGCGCCGCCTTACGAAATTTCGGGTTACGAAAAAAATCCATTTTAAAAAACTGTTCCGGGTTACGAAGGTTATTTCGGGTTACGAAAAAAATTTTGGTGCTTTTCGCGGCTATTTCGCACGAAATGCGGCTTTTCCCCATTAGCGCCTATGGCTTTTTCGCCTTACGAAGATTTCGGGTTACGAAAGCGGCGGCGGAACGAATTAATTTCGTAACCCGGGGTACCCCTGTAATGGCAATGCAATTTGACACAAATTCTATCAAAATGTCTCTAAAATGCCCTCCAAGATTTATCTGAAATACTTAGGAGCTCCTTGTTATACCAGTAAGTAACTTTATTTCTACACATTTTCGTTGAAATATGGGCTCATAGCTGAAAAGTAACTGATTACTGACCACTCTTTTGCTTATAACCATTACTTCCAAGCAGTGAGTAATCCTGGTCAGTGCAGAGGTGGGTTTTTTCTGAGCTTTTGTCTGATGTTGAAAGGAACCATCCAACCCACTGAACCCTATCCCTGGAATATGTTGGACCAGCATATTGAAAACTGGGTCATCATTTGGATAGTGCCTTTAATGTTAGGACTTACACCTGGAGTAGATTCACCACTCCACGGACATGGAAGCTAGTGGCCAGCCCTGCTTCTGAGCTCTGAGATGATAATGCTTTGGAAGGAGTGGGTGGCACAATAGACTGAGTAATTTTCATTGGAGAGAGAATGAAGACATAAAGCATAGATGGAATGGATATCCAAAAATTGGGAAATTGGCTTTCTGAAGCGTGAGAGCTTTGGCACACGAGGAAACAAAGCTGAAACAACTGGAGAGTAGTGGTTTTCCCCATGACTTACCGCATGACATTGGTAGTGCTTGGATTCTATTCTTGGTGGAGATGGTTGAAAAGTATGTCTTTTGTCAAATAATTTTTCCAGCATGACACAAGACTCACTTTTACAACCAACTTCTTTGAGAAGAGAATTGAAGTGCTACAAAGTCATCGCAGAGAGGCATGGAGAAAGCTGCTACTCTCCAGCTCCATTTCCGTTGTGTTTTCTCATGCGATAAGGCTCTTAGGAAACCATGATGAGGAGAGTCCTGGATAGGTGAGAATCACACAGTTCAGGACTTACTATGTATGAAAAAGTTGCGAGATCTTGTGTGTGGTTGTGTGTGTGTGTGTGTGTGTGTGTGTTGGTGTAGAACAGCATTTTCGTGCTCAAAGTCACAATTCTGCCCAGGAAACGTGCTCTTGTGCGGAACGCAACATGCTCTAGCAGATGACCCATGTGCATTTTTTTTAAGATGAGTTCCTGAATACAATTAGTTTTTGAAAACTGTACAGTTTTCAAGACTTTCTCAAACGGAAGAGGAGAATGGTTAAATTATTCGCTCTTGCCAATGAGGATGAGGTTAGGAACACTGAATCCATGTGAAAGTAGGAAAGCTGAAATTAAAAGCACACTATTTTTTTAACTCGAGAGAACACCTCTTTAGGAATCTCTAGGTCCTCCAAACAACCTTTGGTCAACATCCACAGATGTTGCCCATAGAATTGTGCTGAAGAACCTAGAGATGCCTAGAGAAGATTTCTCTGTAGGAATTTGTAGTCCTCTAGCATAACATTTGGCGAACATTGGCCATTGAGTCACTCTGGAGGATCTAGAGATCCCTAGAGAGAACATATTAATCAAACCCAAAATCAATCAAAGCGCAAAAGTCAAAGCGCAAACTCAGATCTATATCACTACAAGTAATGATGTTTGCATCTTACCCTATAAAACGTGATGGAATAATATGGTTTCTTCCTTCCAGGGTGAACCGGGGGCACTGGGAGCCCCAGGAGCACAAGGAATCCAGGGGATCCGGGGCAATCCAGGGATCCCGAGGATCCCAGGGGGAAAGAGACACCCCGGACTACCTGGAATTCCAGGACAAAAGGTAGGGGATGATTTTGAAGGGAAGAGTCTAAAATTGACCTAATGGTTTCAGGAATAAATCCACACCGATCTCTTCATGATGCTTTAATTTGTCGTGACAGGATGGACAAGGGGAATTATTTTTTAATGATATCAATTGTTTTCATTATTAAACTTAAGTTTTATCTCTGTCTTGCTGTTTTTGTTTGCTGTCAAGTTGTCTAAGACTTATTATGGTGACTCTAGAAGGAGAAACTCCAAGAGTCCCAAATGCCCAGGTCTTGCAGACTCAAAGCTGTGGCTTCCTTGGTTGAAATTCATCCACCTGTAATGCAGTCCTTCTCTTTTCCTACTGCCTTCCACTTTTACCAAGCATTATCATCTTTTCCACTGAAAATGGAAACAACGTTGGGATGGTTGGAAGGCAACAGCTTGGTGACACAAATGTCCAGAGCAATGGCCTTCATTGGTCTTATAAGGGTGGAGGTGGGGGCTTGGCTGCCTGGAAAGTTACTTAACCATCTATCAATGTTATGTGGGCAACTATCTTAGGCTAGTGAACCACATTAGATCCCCAAGAAATGTTGGAGCACTACCCCTACAAAAAAAATCAATTTTGTTTGCCCCTAGGGACATTTTTTATCTGTGTTTCAGGGTAGGACTGAGCCATTTCAAACTCAAGAGAGGCCTTTTTTAGCCAGTCCATCTGTGTTTTTGGGACATATGACCCTATACTGGACTTAAAATGTACATGAGGAGAAAAAGCTGGCAAAAACACACACACAGAGGGAGAGAGAGAGAGTATATCTAGAAGATATTTGAGAGCAACACTTTTTGTAAAAAGCAAAATAATTTAAAATATATTTTTATTAACATATAACAGCAAAAACAACAACAAACCCACAACAACAAATATCTATTAATGTGATAAAACAATATACAAGACTAACAAACCTAAACTAAACCACCTAATCTAATCAATTACACTACTACAAATTCATCACCAACAACAGGGAAACCGTAGCTTCCAACCTGCCTGGCAATAGTTATGTTACTCGACTATATCTACCCTCTCTTGCTGTTCAGAAATTAATCACATATCTTAAAGGTTAATAAAATCTTATACAAACCTCTACATAATAAATAAATAAATCATTTTTGAGTTCTTTAGGATCCTTGGGAGATTGCAAGTGGCCTATGGGCCACACTTTGCCAACTCTGGTCTACAGGCATCTTATCACTGGTAATGTGACGCATAGGGTTTAGGTAAGCCCCATAATGCCATCATCCCCAGAGCTATTGGTTTGGACAAGCATACCCTCCAACATCTCATAGATGTAAACCAGGACATACATGGTCAAGCAAGATCAGAATGCAGTCGAGATGGCAAACTTTATTAATAAGGAAGAACAGACAAGCTAAGAGATGCTTCAGCAGTTTGCTTTAGCCTGAGCCTACAGGGAAGAACAAGACATTGCTGTCGTCTCCTCTCCCCTCTCCCTCCTGAGTTGAAGGCAAACTTTTGAACTTTCCATTGCAGTTCACAGTTTGCAGGAACTGAAGTAAGTGGTGGACAAATGGGGAAAGTGGAAGAGAGATAAACTGGGGGTGCAGCTACACTGTAGATGTAATGCAATTTGAGACCATTTTAATTGACCTGGCTCCATCCTTTGGAATGCTGGGATTTGTAGTTTAGTGAGGCACAGTACTCTTTGGCAGAAAAGGCTAAAGACCTTGTAAACTAGAACTCCCAGGATGCAATAGGATGGCGCTACAGCATGTAAAGTGGTGCCAAACTGCATTATTTTTACAATGTAGACACACCCTGGGACATTCGAAAAGCAGCTGTAAAAGGGGAACAGCAGAGGATCTGATAGGGACTTTCTATGGCAAATAAGTGGAGGGTATGGGTTTATTCCTGTTAGGGAGACAAGAGGACTAGCTTAGCCGGTGGGAACAAGAGCGAACAGAGTTTGCTTACTTCTTCTGAAACAATTTCATATATTTTTCATATAATATGAACCTTTTGGTGCTGTTTCACAAAGTGACTCAAGGTGCCAGCATGGGCTGCTAAAGAGGGATATACATTCCAAGAATGAATGAGGAGAATCATGCCTATAATCAAAGCTATTTGCCTTCTGCAATTTCCATCCATCAGAAAAATGCTTAATAAATTTGGTTTCTGGGAACTTCATCTTTTGTGAGTTTTTTTTTTTTAAATGAAAAGCAAATGTCTAATCCCTGGTGACTGCTTCTTCCCATATGATGGGAGAGTGAATCCACTCTGGGTTTTAGTCTGAGCTGCAAAAGAATCAGGGAAGGTGCTGAAGCTCCATTCTTTATTATTTTTATTATTTATTTTTATTATCACAAAATTCCCATCATATAAAACAGCATACAAGGCTAAATTATAAACATAATGCAAACTAATCTAAACTATTAGCTACTACTAAATAAACTAACTAACAGAAACAAGGAGCATATACATGACTTCCAGCTTCCCAAATAATGGTTATATTTGACTAATAGTTCTGCTTCTTCTAATTCAAATATACATCATTTCAAACACATTGTTAAATACTATGATTCATTTAAACACTTCTAGTTACTTATATCCACTGATTTTTTTATCCATGGATTCAAGCATCCACAGCTTGAAAATATTTTTAAAGTGTAAATTTCAAATGGCATATGTTGATTTTGCCATTTTATATAAGGGACACCATTTTGCTATGCCATTGTATTTAATGGGACTTGAACACCCACGGATTTTGTTATCCACGGGGTCCCCAGCAGATAACAAGGCCCCACTGTAACTTTCTTGTTGTGTGGCATTAAGTTGTTTCTGACTTATGGCAACCCTAAGGTGACCCTATCACGGGCTTTTCCTGGAGAGATTTGTTCAGAGGCAGGTTTGCCATTGCCTTCCCCTGAGGCTGAGAGAGTGTGACCTGCCCAAGGTAACCCAGTGGGTTTCCATGGCTGAGTAGGGGATCAAACCCTGGTCTCCAGAGATGCAGTGCCATGCTCAAAGCGCATTGAAGAAGACTTCTACAATTGATGTCCCACTGGAATTGATCAACATATTGCTAATCTTCCTCCAGGTTTCTCAATCTCCCATCTCTCCATTTCCCAAGACCCAAATCAGTTGACAATTTTTGCCCATTTTAAAACTCACAAAACTGTGGCTGCAGTAATCCCTCTCATGAATGTTTGTGTCATCGTGACCTGGATTAAATGTCTGAAGTGCTTGTAGAGGACAGCCATTGCATCAGTGACCTGTAATTGTGCTCTTTCAGAATGACATTGGGAGATAATCGTTGGTTTTCAGGCTTTCCTTCTGAGATTGCTTGGTGGCCTCTGTTCCTGGCACATTCTTTTCTCCGGTGTCTGTCTGGAGGATATGGTCCTTCTGGGTTCAAGAAAGGCTTGTAGGCTCCATTTATATCGCAGTATAGTGCAGTCAGCCTTCCATATCTACCGATTCTTTATCCATAGATTCAACCATTCACGGCATGAAAATATTCCAAAAAGATATACATTCTAAAAAAGCAAACCTTGATTTTGCTCTTTTATATAAAGGACACCATTTCACTACACCATTGTATTTAATGGGACTTGAGTGTCCATAGATTTTGGTATCCATGGAGGGTTCTGGAATCAAACCCCAGTGGGTACCAAGGGCTCACTGTATATACTATACAACCTTCCTGGACTGGGATAACTTAGCTATAGTCACCCATAAGCTGGTCATTTCCATATTAGACTACTGCAATGCGCCTCTACAGGGGGCTGCCCTTGAAGATGGCTCAGAAGTTACAGCTAGTGCAAAATGGAGCAACAAGAATGTTGACTGTGCTCCCATACAAACAACACAGGACTGTCAAGCCCAGTAGAAACCAAGTTCAGAAATTCAGGCTTCAGTAGCTAAAACTCATGCAAATCTTTATTCAGTAACTATAGATCCCATCCAGAGACATTCGTTGTCAAAACTTAGCAACAAGCGTTAGCCATGCCTAATTAATTTCACACAATTTCAAATGTGTGGCAGGCTTTCCTCTCTTTTGCTAAAACTGATCAACACACTTGCACCCTTCAGTTCACAGCCCTCCCATCTCTGGGTTTACTGCAAAATTCTTCCCAGGGGAACAACCTTGAACACTTTGAGTCATGCCTGCCTCCTCTCTCACATTATCGCACAAGCTTTTCTGAGATTGCCATTTCTCTGCAATACCCAACTCATTGCAAATCCCATCACACAACAAAATACTAGTTTTCTATGGAAGGCAAGGTGCAATAGCAACTGCTGACAATAACGCAGGTCTTAAAGGTACTGCACTGGCTGCCAATTTGTCTCCAGTCTGAATTGAAGGCAGTGGTGATTCAAAGCCCAAGTAGCCTGGGACCTCAATACTAGTAAGAGTGCCTTTCCCTATAGATACCTGCTTATGGATTTAGATCTGCCAAAGGACTCTCCTCTGCAGCCCACCAATGAGGGTAATACAAGGAGCAAGGTTATGAGAGAGGACCTTCTTAGCTGTGGCATCCCACCTGGCACATAGGTGTATATATAGCTCTGTGTGTGTGTGTTTGTGTGTGTGTATGTATCCCACCCTTTTCTTCTGAGATTACAGAGAGGCAAACAGATAAAGCAATACAAACAATGTAAACAATTCCAAATTAATATCAATAAACAATTTAAATAAGATTGAGCACATAGTTAAACTCTTTTAACTCTTCAAAGCTCTTTTAAGTTTTTGACTTGCTTAATAAGTTTCGGTCTCATTTAAATTATTTATTGATTTTAATTTGGAATTGTTTTCATTGTTTATATCACTTTTATCTGCTTGTCACCTTGTGATTTTAGAAGAAAGGGGTGGGGTACACACACACACACACACACACACAGCACTATACACAGAGAGAGAGAGAGAGAGGCGACCCATATATTAAGTAAGGGATCTGTTCTGGGCCTCTTTGCATAATATGAATTTTGGGTAAAATCTGGAATCCTATTTCTCTTACCTGAAAGAAATGATAAAGCATTCTCTCTAGGCATTTCTAGGTCCTCCAGCACAGTTCTGTGGTATCCGTCTGGTGGAAATTGACCATAGGGTCACACTGGAGGACCTACAAATGCCTAGAGAAGTGTTCTCTCTAGGATCTCTAGGTCCTCCAGCATGAGGTGTATGAATAAATATGACTTGGAGGTTTTCCCTTTTGCCTATTATCTGTCTGACAATGTTTTTTCTTTCTTAGGGGGCATATGGCAAGAGAGGCCGGAATGGAGTAGCTGGACCGCCAGGTCCCCTTGGACCCCCTGGGCAAGAGGTACAGAGAGCGTCTCATGTTTAAGTAGAAAGGGAGGATGGAGGGGTGAACTGTCTGTGCTGGAGAGGGAGTGTAGCTCAGTGGTAAAGCACTGCTTTGTCTGTAGAACAGGGTGGGAAGCATGTCATTGGCCCGTGACTTCCAACATTTCCCATGTGTACCTGTATGTCTAGAGCTGCTGAGACTTGCAGTCCAGCGATAGCTGGATATATGATTCCCAGCACAGCTATAAAAGATCTCAGGTTCAATCCCTGGCCATCTCCAGATAGAATTTGGAATGCTCTCTCTCTCTCTCTCTCAAACCCTGGAGAGCAGCTGCTTTTCACTGCACACTACAGCAATGTTGAATAAAATGGGTCTAAGGGTTGGCTTCATATAAAGCAACTTACTATTGGCTAAATCCAACTAGTAACTGAATGTAGGCCTATGTATCAGACGTACTGGGACAGAGTTCAGTGATAAGTGAATTGTACTCACTGGCTGGATCAGACCAGATGTCTATCTTATTCACTCTTCACACAGTGGTCAACCAGTTGCCTTATAAGAAGCCAACCAGCAGGACATCAATGCAATAGCACATTGTTGTGCATGGTCCACCACAACTAATATACTGCCCCATGGTGGTGTTATGACATGTTTTAAGTTAGCTCCAACAAATTATGAACTTCTTCTGGTACTGTATTTTCTTGGCCAGATTTATTCAGAGGAAGTTTGCCATTGCCTTTCTTTTGGGTCACCCAGTGGGTTTCTAGGGATGAGCAGAGATGAGCACCTGGGTCTCCTGAAGTCCTAGACCAACAAACCCCTCTCATACCGCCTCTTGTACTGGACGTCTAGTTGCCACTGAGAGATTCAACCAAATGTGTTCCATGCAAAAGGTCTCAGGTTCCATCCCTGGCATCTTGAATTGGGACTGATACTTTGAATTCTCAAAAGGAGTATATGACCAAGATGTTTTATGCTCAGCCAGTGAGTACAGTGCCTTGCTTAGAGTTTCCTCACCCACTGGGTCAAACTAATACTCATAAGGGTAACAAATGCCACACTTTACTACCCTTGGTGGCGCAGTGACTAAATGCCTGTATTGCAGCCACTCACTCACAAAACCACAAGGTTGTGAGTTCAACCCCAGCCAGGGGCTCAGGCTCGACACAGGCTTGCATCCTTCCACTAAAATGAGTACTCACCTTGTTGGTGGCACTTAGCTTATACATTGTAGATTGCTTTGGGAGTGCTTAAGTGCACTGAGAAGTGGTATAGAAATGTACTTGCTGTTGCTATTGCTGAACTACCAAAGGATTTTTTGTCTTGCTGTGAAACTCATGTTTTGTAATGCATTTTGGGGGGTGTGTTTCTTTTGCTTCTCAGGGTATGCTGGGTGCCCCTGGGATCAAAGGCAACAAGGTGAGTCACACCAGAGTATAGAGAGTAAACATCATCATTTTGATCAGAATGTCATCTACTGTGTTATATTTCAAAAGTAAACAAACAAAAGCTAGTACTTTCAGAGACATGTGCTGATGTAAAAGCAACCTGGGTGACAAAGGAAATGGGTCCAATCTGTTGTTAGCCCCAACTAGAGCCGTTGAATCAGTTGTGTTTACTTATGTGTTGACTCAGCATCCAATACTGAATTCACTCTAATTAAGACGAGGGATGTAATTCTTCACTAAGTTTATTCTCAAAGGAAGCAATGAGTAATTATAGCAAATTCCTTCCTTCCTTCCTTCCTTCCTTCCTTCCTTCCTTCCTTCCTTCCAAAATGACACATTTTTCCAAGCCTATTCACAATTCAGGATTTATTCTATGCAAAATTCACATATGGGTTTTTTGCACCAAAAAATCTGCACAGATGATAATGTTCTCAATAAAAATATGATTTCCCATGCAGAAAAATCCTCTACCGATCACCCACATGTGAATTTTGCATGCAATAATTCCTAAATTGCACCATTTTGTGTGCATGACACTGCTTTTTCTGTGCCGTAATTACTGTTTATGCACAGATATCATTTTCTAAATAGTTGTCTATATTTCTGCATAGAAAAGGCTGTTTCTACGCAAAAGAAGCACAGCAAATTTTGTGTAGAATAAGTACCTGTCAGAACTGCCCAATCTTCACAGTTCGGTAAATCAGTCCTCTATATTCAAAGAGCAAAACTTTATTTCAGCAACTGGAGAAGTTAAAAGTAAGACATCTTCAGACAGAATTTCCATTATCTACAAACACATGCATAACACAAACAATGTCCTGCCTTTCAGTTTCATGGGATTTATCTTAATTTAAGATCTTTCAACCAGTCTTGCTTGTCTGCCTCCCTCATACACTTTTGCTTTTGCCCCCGTCTTTCTTTTCCCATGAGATCGCCTTTGAAACTCAGTACCAATATCTTCCTACACGCATCTGTGCATTCGGATAGTTTAGATTAAGTGTATTAACTGTGTGCATTGTTTTATAGTATAAAGATTAGAATTAGTATAATGGATAAGTTGTTTATTTTTAATTCCATGCTTGTGATTTTAGATTGTACGCCTTAGGCAGTTTTATTTTCTTTGGACAATTATGTAAAGTGCTGTGTAAAACTTACTGTGCTATATAAATAAACTTTATATAGACAGGCAATTGTTTTGTCTTTGAATCAGCACTGTGACTCCCATGACTTCTCATAAAACCCCTATTCTACATACATAATACATGGTTATGGTAAAATCTAGTATTTTATAATATTTGGCCATTACATATCACTAGGATGACAGGAATAATGCACAACCTATGGCAAGATCTGACAGTTTCTGACAGTACCAAACTACGAATATTCTCATCAGTCTGGGATCCTTCTCCGCAGGATTTTTCGTCATTAGAAAAACGGGGGGTTTTGTGGGGGGGGGGGGTTGACAATTTGTAGACTAATTCCAAATACTCTTTCTATCTCTAGTTCAGACCAACCAGCGAGATTGTACCATGTAGAGATCTTAAAATCTAATACTTGATTTTCCTGCATTTGAGTCAAATGCATTGTCTTAGAATGAATACATTGTTTTCCCAGAAACAATCCAAAGACTTTACTGCATAATTTCATGGTTTCTTTCTGTTTTTCAGGGGGATACTGGTCTTGGCAAACTGGGCCCAAGAGGACCGCGTGGCTTCCCTGGCCCCCGGGTAAGATGTCCCATCACTACAATACCTTTCAATGCTTTCTAATCTCTCTTTTTAATACAATTACCAGCTTGGTAGATGAAGGGAATGCTGTGGATATAGTATATCTTGATTTCACTAAGGCCTTTGACAAGGTTTCCCATGACATTCTTGCAAACAAGCTAGTGAAATGTGGGCTTGACAAAGTAACTGTTAAATGGATCTGCAACTGGTTGACCGGCCAAACCCAAAGGGTGCTCAGCAATGGCTCTTTTTCCTCCTGGAGGGAAGTGACCAGTGGGGTCCCACAGGGCTCTGTCCTGGGCCCAGTGCTATTCAACATCTTTATCAATGACCTGGATGACAGAATTGGGAGCACACTTATCAAATTTGCAGATGACACCAAATAAGGAGGAATAGCTAATACTCCAGAGGACAGGATCAAAATTCAAAATGACTTTGATAGATTGGAAAGCTGGGCCAAAGCTAACAAAATGAACCCCCGGATTCCTTGTGATTGGGTGGGCTATAAATACATCTTATTTATTTATTTATTTATTTATTTATTATTCTACATGCTTCCAAACACTTTCCTATTCACACCTTCATCTTCATATACTCTTACTCTCTACAAACTTACTCTACATTTGTTATTTGTGGTTTTTCAGGTTATGTGACCATGTTCTACAAGTGCTTATTCCTGAGGTTTCACCTATATCTGTGGCTGGCATAATTCTGAGGAATGCAAGCCACAGATACAGGTGAAATGTCAGGAATAAACTCTTCTAGAACATGGCCACTTAACCCCCAAAACCCGCAAAAAACTATGGATGCCGGCCATGAAAGCCTTCGACTTCACATTACTCTACATTCATTCTACCTTCCTTCTTGTCAATACTGGCTCTATTCTAGTTGCCTTTGTAACTTTCTTTTAGTCATACGTTTCATACATTTTCATATGACTCCATCTACCCCTCTGTCCCCGCTTTTTCTTTCTGCACATTTGCCATCCCACCTTAATAACAGGAGAACCAGTGTGGCATAATGGTTTGAGTGTTGGACTATGACTCTGGAGACCAGAGTTCGATTACAGGCTCAGCCATGAAACCTACTTGGTAATCTTGAGCTTGTCACATACTCTCAGTCTCAGGGAAGGCAATTGCAAACCTCTTCTGAACCAATCTTGCCAAGAAAACCCCATGATAGGGTCTCTTTGGGTCACCATAAGTTGGAAACGACTTGAAGGCATGAAACAACACACTATAAAAACACCGTATGAGATTGCACGCCAAGACTAGAATTGCTCTGGAAACAACAGTGGCTTGTGGATAGATATTTATTGCCTGGTACCCTTTTTGTATCAACCTGTTGGATGACAGAAGGCTTGCTCACAAATTCAGGGAGACACTGGGGACCTAAAACTTAACAAAGTCATAATGTCAACATCTGTTTCAAATCCAGGTGAACCCATTTTGGGGAGAGGGAAGGGGAGGAGGAGATGAGATTTTTGCATCGTAATAACTGGAGTTTGTTAATTTTTTAAATAAAAGGCAGGGATTTGGTGCTGGGGATATTACCAAGGAAAGTGCCAACCTATGCATTCTCGTATTCATGTCTGTTTAAAGCACGGATTAACTACCTACTTTTATTGTGATGAGAAAGCAGTCGGATGGACTTGGTCAAAAATGTTCTTCATTTAGATTGAGGTGTCAGGGGAGAATGTGATTATTTCATGCCTAAAAGTGTCCATCTAATGCCAGTGGCCTGTTGGTTCTATATCACTGAGGTGGTGCATCTATTCCAGGTTTTAATCTGATTGCAGTTGGCCTTCCACATTTGTGGCTTTGACTTTTGCAGATTTTATTATTTACAGTTTTGATTAATATTTTCTCTCTAGGAATCTCTAGGTCCTCCAGTGCAACTCTACCAGAGGTTGACCATAGAGTTATGCTGGAGAACCTAGAAGTTCTTAGAGGAGACACTACTCTTGCCATTTGTAGGTCCTCCAGCATGATTCCATGATCAATCTCTGGCAGATATTGATCATAGAGTTGTACTGGAGGACCTGGAGATTCCTAGAGAGATGTTCTCTTAGGTAAAAAGAATAGTGTTTTTTTTAATATTGGTTGGGAGTTCTTCATCCCTAACTCCAGTGAATGTGGAGGGACCAGTGTATTAAAGAAGAGGTTCCAGATGTTGGACCTTTGGGGAAATGTGATTCTGGACCTTGGATAACTCCTCTGATAATCAAGCTAAACTTTGGAGTGGAATCACTGTCCTACAGACATGGAAGCCATTATTGGCTCTAAAGTCTGGAATAAAACCCAGAGTGGATTCACTACATGCTAACATCAAAAGCATTGAGCACTCCATGGGGAATTTTGTTTACTGGTTTGAATTATGGCTTGAAAAGAACGTTGCTTTATTCCAGGCGACGGCACAGTTTTATTGACTGGGTAAAATAAGACATGCATGACTATATATAACATTGCCCTATAAAGATAAGGCAGGGGAGTGCGTCAGTTGATACATTGACAGATAGGAGAGCAAGAGCTGCAACATTTAATCCATTGTTCTATTAGATTCATTTAAAGATTTTTCATAGAATAAAAGGCGGGGATGGGTGGAGATGCCAATTTTTGTTTTCTTCCCTTTATCATTTTGCCAGCCTTAAATTTGGGGGGGGGGGGGTGTATGTGCATGTGTGTGTTTACTTTAACATCAAATTCCACATTTTAAGTTTACACATCAATTTGTACCTTTTTTTGCTGTGCAAATTTCTCCAAATATCCATCCATCTGCAAACAGTGTAACTTGTCCAAGGTCACCCAATGGATATCTCTAGATATGGTTTGAGGGATAGTGTGGCATTGTGGTTTGAGTTTTGGACTAGGACCTAGGGAGACCAGGGTTCAGATCCTCGTTCAGCCACGCAAACTCCCTGGGTTACCCTGGGCAAGTCACACATTCTCAGCTTTGGAAGACGATCATGGCAAATGCCCCTGAGAATACCTCTTACCAGGAAAGCCTTAAGATGCAGTTACTATAAGTTGGAGGCTTGGAGTCACCTTGAGGGCATATAACAGCCACAGAAACAACAACACTGTGATTTTAAAAGCCTAGCTGAAATCCCTGTTGAAAGACAAAAACATTTGTTGCTGTTGCTGTTGTAGTTGTGCACCTTAAAGTCATTTTTGATTTATTGTAAGGCAACCCTATCATAGGACTTCCTTGGCATGCTTTATTCAGAGAGAGTGTAACATGTTCAAGATTTCCATGGCTGAGAGAGGATTTAAACTCTGGTCTTTTAGAATCCTAATCCCAAAACCTTACACTGTACTCACTCTCTCTCATAGAGTATTCTTAACAGGATTTCTACACAGGAGGTTTGCCACTGCCTTCCTCTGAGGCTGAGACAGTGTGACTTGCTCCAGATCACCCAATGGGTTTCCACACGTAAGGGAGGATTTCAACCTTGGTTTCCCAGAGCCCAAAAAAGCATTCCGGGCATGTATGTATCTGCAAACATGCACCGCACATCTGATGTATCAACTTTGGAGGCTCCTTCGTGGGCCAAAAAGTGATCAACCAGGTAAAGAATCAATAGTACCAAATGTACCCAGACACATCATAGATGTCTGGACCAAGCAGCTTCTGATATCTAAAGTACAAATGCCAGGCAATCTCCTATAGTCCTACAGAATGGCAAGACTATGTGGTTGGTGGCCTCCTCCTCAGTTTTAGGTTTTGGGTTTTAGCCAAACTTTAAAGGGACTTTCTATGGTGCTAAACCTATTTTGGGTTCAGGTTCTTGGATTGCTTCTTTGAAACTTAAGCTCATTGCCCTTGTTCATATGAAAGGCACTAACTGTCATTGATCTCAAAGGAAGGCAATCTCCAATGAGTGACCAAGTTCCAATCCATCACCAGATGTTTTGTTCAGGATAATGGTTTCATATCACATTTCAGCCTAAACCTTACTGATCACTCAATAAGGAGACCCAAGATGTCAGTAAATCCCATTGATTGACTCTTCCTTGTGTGTCTACTCTACCAATAGGTCAACTCTGGTTGGGATCAGTCAATAACACTGAGGCCTTGATGTTCCAGTCGGCTGACCAAACTGCAACCCATATTCACTTTATCCAGAACCTCACAAATTAATGTTTATTGAGCTCATGGAACCACCATTTTCATAGAACCACTTATTATACCTGTAACTTTTCTTTAACAGGGTGAAGAAGGAATTGTGGGTGTTCGTGGCCCCGTTGGCATGATGGTAAGATATAAGAATCAGCCTTATATGTAAGGTTGTCTGCAGTACACAGTTATATCCATTCCATGGTACTTTAACTGCTATAGGACTATTCTACTCAATCCTGGGATTTGCAGTTTGATGGAGGGCTTAGAATTTCATGCAGATGAATACAGAAGTTGTTTAGCAGAGAATTCTAGGGCTGCATCTACATGGTAGAAATAATGTAGTTTGACACCACCATTTTATGTGTTGTTCCTCCATCCTGTGGAATCCTGGGATTTGTAAATTTACAAAATCAAGACAAGAGACTGTAGGTAAATGGTGGAACCATGGATGGAACACTTTATTAATGGGAAAAACTGGCAATGAAAATGAACACACTACAAGCATCAAATAGATCATTTGAAGAAAAATCGTTCCCCCTCTTAAATTATGTCAACCCTCTTTCCCAAAGGACATTGCAACCATGGAGCTCTTACAATCCTTTGAAGATATACTTTATGTGCTTTAGAAACTCTTTAGCCCCAAATGATTTCCATCATTATTCAACAACAACAACAATATTTACACCAGCTGCGTCCCGACCTGGACCGGAAGGACCTTGAAACTGTAGTACATGCTCTGGTAACCTCTCGATTGGATTTCTGCAATGCGCTCTACATGAGGCAACCCTTGTACCAAACCCAGAAGCTACAGTTAGTGCAGAATATGGCAGCGAGATTGGTTGCTGGTTGTTCCAGGTCTGACCATATAACACCCATCTTGAAAGATCTTCATTGGCTGCCTATTCGCTTCCAGGCTCAATACAAGGTGTTGGTAATGACCTATAAAGCCCTAAATGGCTTGGGCCCAGGATATTGGAGGACCACCTCTCCCCATATAATCCGCCCCGCACACTCAGGTCAACAGGGATGAAATTGTTGGAGGTCCCAGCGACACGCTATGCGAGGACCTCACAGAGGGCATTCTCTATCGTGGCCCCCAGATCTTGGAATAGTCTCCCAGATGAGCTCCGCTCCACCACATCTTTAGCTCTTTTTAAAAAGAACCTGAAGACGTATTTCTTTTCCCAAGCCTTCCCACCGTGAAAAATCATTTTTTTCTTTACCCCTCTTCATTGATGACCCTGGAATGTATATATCGACTTCTCCTTCTATCTGGCCCTTTTGTTGTTAGTATCATTGTGTTGTTTTTAATGCTGTTTTTAATTGATTCTATTGGAATGTTTTTTATATATAATTGTTCGCCGCTTTGATCAAAATTTTGGAAAAGCGGGCTACAAATAAACTATATTATTTATTTATTTATTTATTTATTTATTTATTTATATCCCGCCCCATCTGCACTCAGGCAATTGGAGTGGCTTACAGCTTTAAAAATTATAGCAATCATATCCCCCAACCATCCTTCCCTTAAAATAGGATTAAACATTTTACACTTTAAAACATGTTAAAAGGTAATTAGCAATTTAAACAGTAGATAAAAACAAACAAACAAACAACAATAGACAAGCAAACAGGGTTGATCCATTACTTTCTCTCAATGTGTTAAATGTTGATGTTCTTCCACATTAAAACATTCAGTTGTAGTATTTAGCTTTGGCTTCTTGTCACTGTTTCCCCACTTGTTATCTTCCTTGTTTCATCACCATAATCATCTTTCTCCTCCTCTGCCAAAGTTTTGTGGTTCCCCATAAAAATACAAATCCTAGGATTCTGTAGGATGGAACCATGGCAATTAAAGTTGTGTCATTTCTCTTTTCCTTGCAGCTAAGGCCAGCTGCAAGTTCAGACTTAGAGTTCAGACTAAAACCGAGAGTAGCTTTGCCACTTCATTTACACTGGAGCTGTCCACCAGGAATAGCCCTGTAAGAGCTTTAAGTCCAATGCTGAGCTGCGCCATTGCTTGCTGTCTCGTTCTGCCCCGGACCCTGGAGAGACAATGTCAATCATCTTAGAAATTGTTACTTCCTATTGAAATGATCTCTTTTATGTATTCCCAGGGACAGATTGGCCTTGTGGGCCTGAAAGGTGAAAAGGTAAGCGGACAACCATTTTCTGCACAAAGGGAGCAGCCATGCAGACTTGATTCTCTTCTCCAGTCTTCTTGGATCTGAGCCATTATGCCCTATTTCTTTTAAAAGCACATTGGTGTGGTGGTTATCTAACACATCCTATCCTTCCAGCCTACACATAGCAATGGGCATACCTTACCATGAGACCATTCCTGATGGATCTGATCAAAAGTCTATCAAATCCAACATCTAGAATCAGTTGGTATAGTGTTTGGGGCAAGGGTGGGTAACTGTTAGAGGTTTGAGGACTGCATTGTCATGGGCTGCTGCCACACTGCAGAATTAATGCAGTTTGATACCACTTGAGCTGTCATGGCTCCATCCTATGGATTTGTAGTTTGTGGTGGCTCCAGAGCTCTCTGACCGAGAAGGCTAACTCTCTCACAAAACTACAAATCCCAGGATTCCATAGCACTGAGCTATGGCAGGTAATGCAGTGTCACACTGCATTAATTCGGCAGTGTAGATGCAGTCAGGGACTCTTGTCTAATAAAAGCCCATGAATCTGGTTTGTGGTTGCCTTAGGGTTTTCAACAGCTATTGGCACTCCTTCCTCCATCAGGATGACTGTGGTTGTCTCCTGACATGGAGCCAGATCTTTTAAAGACCAAAGACTCAGGTGCAATGAAAGTATTAATGAACAATTCCTTCATTTTCACTGGCACTTTTTAAATTGTATTTCTTTGTTTTAGGGTGATGTTGGCTTTCCTGGACCCAAAGGAGAAAGGGTAAGGGGTTCTCAAAGGAGTTAACACCATGGGATGAGGGAAGAGATAAAATCCAGAGTTTGGAAAATTTTCAGTGGCCCAGCTGCTGAGGGACTCTGAAAAGTATAGCCCAAAGGAAAGATTTTTCAGATTCCAGTTATCGTATATACTTGACTACAAGTCAACCTCATGTGTAAGTCGAGGGCAGGTTTGGGTGCCAAAATTACGGATTTTGATATGACCCTTGGATAAGTTGAGGGTAAAACTTAGGGGCATATAACAAAGGATCTAAAGGATGAATCGAAGCAAAACAATGTCAACGAACTTCCAAAATTCCAGCAGACATAACTCTTTGTGTTTACTCTTAACGCTGGATGGATGAGAGAGTAGAAGGGTTCAGTGCTCCCAGGACAGATTATACTCTTGCTTTTCACCAGGGGACGGTTCTTTCTTTTAAATAAGAGGTAAAGTACAGTACTTACATTGACCCGTGGATAAGTCGACTCAGGTTTTTTGGGTCAATTTTTTGACCTAAATTTCTAGACTTATACATGAGTATATACAGTAATTGACTGTCATAGAATGAATCGCTAAATTCCAATCTGCATATTATTCTGGAAGGTGGGTATCAGCTCAGTTCATGCTGGAATTTACAAAGATCAAAATCCTTATAGACGAATCAAACTGATACATTGCTGAGATATTTGCCACTACAAATATATTGTTTTCCCAAAATTCAGGGGTGCATTAAATTTTCGGGGGGGGGGGAGACCCACAAAAACAGCAGATGCATGAAAGAACAACCATGAACTGAATGCTTCTATTGCACCATAGCCAAAGAGTGCAAATGCATTGGTAAGGAACCTTGCAGACGTATAAAACACCAACAGGATTCCAGGGCAAGTGTGTGTGTTTGTTTGTGTGTTACATGATTATTAACATATAACAATCCTTTGTCCCAGAGTTGCCTGGAAAAGTGTGGGCTTTGCAGTGTCATCCTTATATCGTCTTGCCCCTGGTAGAGAGGAATAACCCGGTTGCTTCCATTTACCCAGAATCAAAGTCCTGCCACGTTGGCCTCCCACCAGAAACAGCATGACAGAAATGGAGAGGTGGACTGCTCTCCTTTGAATCCTGCTCTGTTAAAAGTTGATGGCCAATTTGTCTCTGAAAGAAAAACCTTTCAAAGAAAGAAGGCCACCTGAGCTAGCGGCAAATTAATTCTGGATCGTCTCATACTGGAGGAAGAGCCTTTTTCCATCATAAAGGAATCAGTAATGCCCTCTCAGAAAGGAAGTGTGAATAAAACATGGCAGTAAGGAGGCGGATTAAACAGCATGGGAGAGATCATTAAGTCAGGGACGTTCATCGACTGAAGTATTTTCTAACTTTAGACATCATTTATTGTTGCCTCATCTGTTTCAGAAGACCAAACCAGGGGGGGCTGTTTGTCCTTCTTTTCAATTGAATTGCTTTGTAAGTCAAGAAGAGCTGGTTACCAACTGCAAGCAAACCCTCTCCATCCTGGGCCCAGCAGGTTCAGTTTCTGGTTCTAGGGGAGCATCTACACTGTAGAAATAATGCAGTTTGACAGCACTTTAAGTGCTGTAGCTCCATCCTATGGAATCCTGGGATTTGTAGTTTCACAAGATCTTTTGTCTTCTCTGCCAAAGAGTGCCTGTAGCTTTGTGTAGCCTCACAAAGCTACAAATCCCAGGATCCTGTAGGATGGAGCCATGGCAGTTAAAGTGCGGTCAAACTGCATCATTGCTACACTCCAGACACACCTTTGGACTCTTTCACCCTGTGCAGTTATAGCACTGTGATTCCACTTTGACTGCCATGGTTCCATCTTATGGAGTCATGGGATTTGTAGTTTAGAGAGGGGCATTTAAAATGGTTGGTCAGGGATCTCTAGTGCCCCACCAAACTACAAGCCCCAGGATTCCATGACAGTTAAAGTGAATACTAGGGCTATAACTATTGAGTAATGGTTGCTTTTAAGGCAGGGGATAGGCGTATGAAAGAGCAGAGAAGATAATAAGGAAGGTTGAGTGGCTACGTGTTTGAAGAAAGAAACAGTGACCATGAGAAAAGGATAGTTAAACAGTGGCTGTGTTACACCACCCTTTTGCGGAACACCAACATTGTGCAACTGATGTTGTGTCTGTCCATGGGCTTGATACTTGTCCTGTTTTGCAATGTGAAGACACCGATAAATGATAATGCGCCATCCAAGAAGGAGCAACTACATGCCTGGAATCCTGTTGGTGAGTCCCAACTGGAGTAGATGCATACAGTCAATTGTTGGTTGTGCAATGCATCGGCCAATCCAAAAGATTCAATGGCTCTCCACTAGTCAGGACTGATGATAGAATTTAGATCTATATAAAATGATTAATCTGGGGAAACTCAGCTTATGCAACTATGAACTGAATGTACTGATTACATAACAACCCCCAAATATTATACCCACTTGTTTAATATATGTATATGATATATCAACAAGAGAATGGCCAATAATTAAGATCTCCCTATCTCTTCAATTGCCCAGTCTCCCTGTATTCACTTCATGGATGTGTTTCCACTAACACATCCATGAAGTGAATACAGCAGACCATTGGTGTCCACTGGGGTTTGGTTCCAGGGCCCCCTATGAATACCAAAATTCATGGATGCTCAAGTCCCATTCAATACAATGGCATAGTAAAATGGCATCCCTTCTATAAAATGGCAAAATCAAAGTTTGGTTTTGGGAATTTATTGGACCTGGGACGAATTTGGGAATGTTTTCAAGCAGTGGATGTTCGAATCTATGGGTGCAGAATCTATGGATTTGAAGAGCTGACTGTATACCTGTTACAAAATAAGCAGAAAGAAAGAAAGAAAGAAAGAATTGAATGTGTAAGGGACCTTACACAGGTATATTACACCAACAGGATTCCAGTCAATGTATTAAAAAGGGATGGAATATTGCATTATTTTTTGTTACCTTTAAATTATGAAAAAGTAATATTGCTGGTTGTTCTTGGGTGCAAAAGTAACAAGCATCAATATGAATGGTGCTTTAAAATGTGTTAGTTCCAAGCTCTGACACAGCTACATGCAACATGTCATAGTGATGGGCATTTTGCTGGTTAAAAGCATGATTTGCCTATTATTTGCCTCTGGCTTTACTTTTAGCTCTGGCTCATAAATGAATGCACAACACAGAGACTCCTCTCTCGTCTCTTTATACCTTAGGGAGATCCCATGACGATCTTTGGACCTCAAGGCTACAAAGGCAATAAAGGAGATCCAGTAAGTGTTGACATTTGCTTTTTCTTGGGAGGCAGAGGTTCCTGGCAACTATTTTTACATAAGAGAGTTTTTATTTTTGCTGTTAATTTTTTAAAATTAATTTTCACAATAAATTCTCAAACAATAATCAAACGTACATCTAATATTGCTTATCCACAATTCAAACCTTATGTAGCTATCAATTATTCTAAAATGTCTTATAATTTTTATCACATTCAACTCCTGCCTACTTCCTTATCTTTAATAACGTCTCCATTTTCCTTTTTTATTGACATTCCATTGTGTGACTTCCGCACAAGAGATCTCCAGCAGACCAGCCGAATATGATGGCACCGAACTACAAATCTCAGGATTCTGTAGAATAGAGCTGTGGCAGTTAAAGTGGTGTCAAACTGCTTTAATTCTGCAGTGTGGCTAGATCCTGAGTCTACAAAAGCTTACCTAGCCCTTCCTTCCTTCCTTCCTTCCTTCCTTCCTTCCTTCCTTCCTTCCTTCCTTCCTTCCTTTCTCTTTTTCAACTCAGAGGTGCTACAAGATCCAGTTACAAAGCCTCTAGGATATATCATCTGTGGAGATGGGGACAGAGAGAGAGAGAGAGAGAGAGAGACCCGTTCATCCACATCCAAACTGTATGTGGTTCTGGTGGTAGTATAGGAGGAAGAAATGTTTCCAGCTGTGTTAGAATTGTGCAGAGAGGAGGGAAGAACAGTCCTTTTAAACATTTAAAATTGGAATTAATAGAAGTTCGGGCAGCAATCCCTGACATTTCAGATTCTCTTTAGCTTTTAATGAAATCTGATTTTTAATGCTGCTCTTTCCCAGTGATGTTTCTTTTTACTGCTTTTAGTGATTTGTTGAGCTTTCTGCATGATATGACTACCTTATATTCGTATTTTTCAGAGTTAACTTTTAAAATGTTGTCGGCTGCCTTAGCAGTTAGGATATGACAAAGCAGAGGCAGCAGTAAATCCAAAGTCAGTGGGGCAGTGAGTCTGGCCCAGGTTTTACTCTGTACTTTAAAGGAACTGTCCAAGGTGCTGAACCATATCCAAAACTATATAAAGGTCATGGAACACACAGACATGGAACGCACAGCAGTCACTGAATAAGCCTAAGTTTGAATTCCCTGGAAGCATGTTCCATTATTTCTTCAAAGGTTGCTGATCTTGATGCAAATTGTCAGGGCCAGGCATAAGGTGACCAGATGTCATAACTGCAAAAGAGGACAAGACACCACAAAATGTGGGACATTCAACAAACTGTGATGTCAAACTGCATCATTTCTTCAATGTAGATGCAAAAAAAGGAGTTCTGATACAGATTTCCCTCGACCAGGTGAAGAATGTACCATAATCGTTTCTGATTTTTATTCAGGGTGAAAGGGGTCCTCCAGGGTTTGATGGAGACAAGGGTGAGAAAGGAGAAGATGGACCTGCAGGGGAAAAGGTACCTGTGTTTTGTCAAGCTACTAGGTTCTACAGAGACCTTTGGAAAGTTTTGAGGGCCTGGCTTCATTCCCCTACTGGATGCCATCCAGTCTGGGACAGGGAGGTTGGTAAGGATATATAGCCAACTCCCTTAAAGTGCTTTCCTGCCGCTCCTGCAGGGGAGGATACCTATAGCCCAATGTCAGTATATTCATGAGTTTGATCTGGGTTTTAGTGTGGAGTTTGAAGGACTTGTCCAAGGTAATGGATCTATTTGGGAGTCAGTTCCTTTAGAGTTCCTTTTAAAGGCTGGAGTAGTTTGAGTGCCCCGTTCACATAGTCACCATCAGCCTCCACTTCACTGATATAGGTTGCATCTACACTGTAAAAATAATGCCACTTGACACCACTCTAAATGCTGAAGCTCCATCCTGTGGAATCCTGGGAACTGTAGTTTTAGAAGGTCTTTAGTTTTCTCTGCCAAAGAGCGATGGTGCCTCACAAAACTACAAATCCAAGGATTCTGTAGGAGGAGCCTTGGCAGTTAAAGTGGTGTCAAATTGCATGATTTCTTCCACTGCAGATACACCTATCTTTATAGAGGAACATAAGATATGTCTATGCTCCAAGGAGGTTACATTGAATACTAGTAACAGCCTTATGGAACACACTTATACGGAGGATATAAATAGATGTAACCTTAAACTGAACTCAGTTGGGCTAGTGAGTTTGCTCAAGCTCATTCACCTAAACTGGGTTTGGCTCCCTTATTCCCAAATCTGGAAGCTTCCTTGGTCTTAATTGTCCTTTCGATCAATAGCTCATAGATTGTGCAGTCCCTTGGATACTTTAAACGCCCATTGCATGCACCTTCTGCGTGCTCTGTGCAGGCAATGAAAACACTGATTTTATGCAGTTTGTTTAACTGTTTGATGAAATGTGCTCTGTCAGCTTCCATTTCCCCAGCTTTTATCTGTTTTTGACATTACCTGTCTCCATGTGTCTCCTCCTCCTTTCTTTTCTCCCTCCAGGGTGTGAAAGGAGAAGCTGGGTCAAAAGGAGTCATGGGTCTTTTTGGCACAAGAGGGCCAGTGGGTCAGAAGGTCAGTACCATGATTCAAGTGTTCACCTGTGACCTGCCTTGGACAGGTATAAGTGTATGGAAACTAAGCCTGTACAGAGCTAGCATGGTGTAGTGGTCTGAGTATTGGACCATGACTCTGGAGACCAGAGTTCAAATCCTTGTTCAGTCCTGGAAAACCTTTGGGTGACATTGGGCAAGTCACACTCTCTCAGTCTCAGTCCCAGAGGAAGGCAAACTGCACAAATCTTCCCAAGAAGATCCAAGTTGGAAATGACTGGAAGGCATGCAGCAACAAACAGCCAAGCCCTAGTCTTAGATACATGTTGTTGTATGCCTTCAAGAGATAGGACAACCCTAATAATAATAATAATAATAATAATAATAATAGTATATTTATATTTTCTCACCTCTCTCAGATGGATCGAGGGGGATTCCAATCTAAAAACTACATACAAACACATTAATAAAATACAATAACAGTGATAATTCTATTAAAAACTAACACATTGTCAAGTGACAGTGACAATAAAAGTATACAATGATCAAGGAGTGGAGCGATGTCTCTTAGACAAGATCAGGTGGGTAAGTTCGCTGGAAGAGATCCATCTTAAGTGCCTTCTTAAATGCTTCCAAGGAGGTAATAATAAGATGGATCACTTCCAGAAGACTATTCCACAATTTCGGAGCAGCTACAGTAAAAGCTCTTTGGGAAGTTGACACAAGTCTGATTGACTGATGCTCTAACAGATTCTTCCCAGTTGTTCTGAGTGCAGGGTGGATTATGTAGGGAGAGGCGTTCCTGCAAGTACCTCGGGCTCGAACCATGTAGGGCTTTAAAGGTAACAACCGACACCTTATACTGCACCCGGAAGCAAATCAGCAGCCAATGAAGAGATTTTAACACAGGTGTTATGTGGTTAAACCTGGAAGAAGTGGTGGCAAGTATGGCTGTCACATTTTGGACCAATTGAAGCTTCTGAACTTGGTATAAGGGTAGCCCCATGTAGAGTGCATTACAGAAATCTAGACAAGAGATTACCAGCATATGTACCACTGCTTCAAGGTTCTTTTGGTCCAGGTGGCGTATCAACCGAAGTTGGTACCAAGCACTCCTGGCTGTCACATCCACTTGAGATGACAACTGTAGGGACGAGTCCAGGAGTACTCCCAAGCTGCGAACTTTGTCCTTTATGTGAAGTGTGACCCCGTCCAGGACTGGTTGACAAATCTCCGTCCCTGGACTTGGGTTACCTATTGCAGGTACCTCTGTTTTCTCTGGATTCATTTTGAGTTTGTTTTCCCTCATCCAGCCCATTACCGACTCAAGGCAGGCATCCAGATGAGAGATGCCATCCTTAGTCACTGCAGCAGTCAGTGACATAGATAACCATATTTGGGTGTCATCAGCGTATTGATAACACTACGGCCCATATCTCCAGATGATACCCCCCCCCCAGCGATTTCATGTAAATGTTAAACAGCAAGGGGGACAGAATGACACCCTGAGTGTCACCAGATGTCAGCTCTCTTTTAGAAGAGCATCTGTCCCCCAGCATCACCATCTGGAATCTGCCTGAGAGGTAGGAATGGAGCCACTGGAACTCCCTCAGGTGTTCCAGAAGGATAATAATAAATAATAATAATAATCTTTATTTCTACCCCGCCTTTCCACAGGTGTGATCAAGGTGGCTTACAAAAAATGAAGAACGATAAAATACAATTAAAACATCAGAGTATAAAAATTTAAAACGACATTACAAGGAGATATAAACAGGAATCTATACAAATCACATTCATCAGGGGCTGAATAAGCGACACTATTTACAATAATCTGGGGTCAAGAAAACAGAAAAACAAAGGGCAGAAAGAAAGAACACTATTAACTAAAGTGAAAAAGCCAGCTGAAATAAGTATGTTTTTAATTGTTTCTTAAAAGAAACTAGTGATGCAGAGGAGCGGAGCTCTGTGGGAAGCTTATTCCACAATGAGGGGGCAACAACGGTAAAAGCCCTCTGTGACTTGCCCTGGGTCACTCTTTGGGTTTCCAAGACTGAGTGAGGATTTGGACCCTGGTCTCCCAGAGCCCAAACTTCTACACCATGCTGGCTCTCACCCCAAACAACAATCAGAGAACATTGTGTTTTACATTGGCCTCAGTCCAATTGCTCTTCTCAATGGATCTACTCTAGCCGTTGGGATTTAGGGCCTTTTCTTCAGTGATACTGTATGGTAAAATAGTGAATTAATGAGAAACAGAGGCCTGTTACAGACTGCCAAAATAAAGCTGCTTCGGGTCTCTTTGGGGGTATGCTATTTAAATGATGCATGCATCCTAAGAATCCGGAAGCTGCACCAAAAGCTGCCCTCCAGTGCTTAGGAATGGAGTGTGTCTTTGGTGCAACCTCCGGACTCTTAGGACCCATGCATCATTTAAATCGCGTACCTCCAAAGAGACCCGAAGCAGCTTTATTTGGGCAGTCTGTAACAGGCCAGAGAAACTGAAGGAAGTTTTCTTCAGGTGCAAGAGAATTCCCCAGTTTCCAGTTTCATTTCAGATGGTTGGCTTATTTTTGTTTTTCTTACAGGGTGAAATTGGAGAGCCTGGACTACCTGGATTTGCTGTGAGTTGGCATATATCTGCATAGTCTTTTACTCTACCAGGGGCTGAGGGATGCTGCAGGACTCTGCAGCTCCTCAGAAGTGGCCTTAGAGACCACTTGTGACCCAAGTGCCATAGGACCGCATCCCTGCTGTGTCTCTGACTCTGAAAACTACAAGTTGATAATAAGGCATCACCAATATTAGCTGGAATCCTGTGTCACTTAATTAGTTAAGTGTGTGTGTGTGTGTCCATGTGCCTTCAATTTGCCTGCCAACTTATGGTGACCCCAGGATTTTCATAAGATTTTCTTAGGCAGGGAACACTCAGAGGTGGTTTTGCTAGTTCCTGCATCTGAAATGCCCACAGCACCTGGGATTTGTTGGTGATCTCGCATCCAAGATCACATGGGATCCGGTGCCTTCAAAGTATTTAGATAGCTTAGGGGTGTGTGTGTGTGTGTGTGTGTCATTGTATGGGTGTATGCCTTCAAGTTGCCTATTAACTTATGGTGACCTCACAGGATTTTTCTTAGGCAAGGAATACTCAGAAGTGGTTTTCCCAGTTCCACTCTCTGAAATATAGCCAACAGCACTTGGTATCCATTGATGACCTCCATTCAAGTACTAACTGACCCTGCTTCCAAAATCAGATGGGATTTTGTGCCTTTAGGTATTTATGACTAAATAACCTCTCTTGGCCCACCCTCCCTCTGTCCCCAAAAACCTGGTGGAAATAACATTCACCTGCATTCCAATACCTGGCATAATAAACCTCCTTCTCCCCATGCTTAGTAAAGTACATTGAAAGAATGGAGTCAGGATTTTAGCAATAGTGTCACAAGCATGACTAAGCAGCAATCATGAAAACAAAACAGATACTTAGATTAACTCATCTGTAACTGTTCCGTATTCACAATTGCTTACTTAGTCACACTGATGACACTGTTGCCACAATTGTAACTTCCACCCCATTTTCTTGACCCAGGATCAGTAGCTTAGAGAGATGGAGATCCATTCTGCTGGTGGTCGGAATACAGTTGAATGATGACATTTTCATCAGGTTTAGGGAGAGTTGGGACAGAAGAGGGTTACTTAGTTATATATACTTAACTAAATCGCTGGTACAGGATTCCAGCCCGTCATTTGCACACATCCATACAAAATAGCTGGGGCAATTTGGGGAAGGAAAAAAATATTTCATGGATTCAAAAATTCTCTGGAAACGTGCAACACCCCTTCTTATCTCACGCAGGCAGCATCCGCACTGCAGAAATAATCTGCAAACCAGCACTTTTACCTTGCCCAGAAACTAACTGGCAGCCTGCAGAGTGACTTGAATATTGCATTTTAAAATGGGGATCCAATCCATACTGCAACAATAATCCAGTTTGACACCACTTTAACTGCCCTGGCTCAGTGCTAGGAAATCCTGGGAAATGTAGTTTGTTGTGGCACTGGAGCTCTCTGACAGAGAAGACTAGGTATCTCACAAAACTACAGTTCCCAGAATTCCCTAGCCTGGAGCCAGGGCAGTTAAAGTGGTCTGGATTTGACAGACTGAAAACTGGAGAGGGCTCCTGTACTTTTAACTGTTGTGTAGAAGAGAAAAGTTCTGCAGATGTTGCTTGTGACCCTGGTTGCACAACCAGCGGATCCTGCTGAAATCCAACCGTCCACACAACTGTTAAAAGCACAGGCACTCTCCAGTTTTCAGCTGTCAACCCGATCCTAAAATGAGATAACTTACTAGGATGGGAATTTACAGATAGGACCAGAGCATGGAATTTATTGTTCTGGACTGGAAGATGGAGCAAACTTGTTTTCTACTGTTCCTGAGATTAGGATATGGAGCAATAGATTCGAGCTACAGGAAAAGAGATTCCCCCTAAACATTAGGAAGAACTTCCTGACAGTGAGAGCTGCGAAAGATACTGCCTTGGAGGTATAGTCTCCTTCTTTGGAGGTTTCTAAAAAGGCTGTAATGCAATTTGCCAGGAGTGATTTGACTGTGCCTTCCTGCATGGCAGAATGGGTTGGATTGGATGGCCCTTGGGGTCTCTTCCACCTTTATGCTTCTATCATTCTACAAATGGGCTTGAAAAAATGTAGTGCTGAAATGTGACGGAGGAATGGAGTGGTTAGGAACGCACCTCCCTTCACCTGCTCATCTTTCTTCATTGGTATTAAAAATTCTATTACATCTGGCCTTGCATCTGCTTCAGAGCTAATGACTGAAAAGAGTTTACCCAGGATGAAGGAGGCAGCGAGTGCATGGGCTCAGCTCCCTCAGATAGATTGCTCTGTGATTCAACTGCTCTTAATGGCTCACACCAATTTCCAGCCATTTGTTGGATGAGAAATATATATTCATTGTATTCTCTCCCCACCCCCCCCCCCCCGCCGCCGCAAACTGAGTAGCATGTTTTAGCATGTTTTTTATTTTAAAAAGTGCATCACGCAGAGCAGTTGACGATAAGAACTTTTACAGATTGACATTGCCTTCCTCTTGCTCTGAGGACTTTATCATACAAGGCTAGAAAAGTGGGATTTTAAGAGGATAGAAGTGTCCTTGGCCAGTACGTATCACACAACACTAGGTCCGTCCTGCTGCCACCTTGCATTTCATTTGTTCCCATAGTGCAGCTTTGCACTGATGGGGAAAACCCTTCAACAGGTTCTTAATCTTGTTGCTATTCCATACCTGCCTTGGTGTGATTAGCCCCTTCCACTGCAGTTCCACTTCTCAGGCAGTCACCACTCAGTGAGAGGATGTGAGTTTGCTCCTCTCCGTCTCTCTGCAATTGTGTTGTCAACAGCTTCCCAAAGCTGGCTGGTGTGCAGACATTCACACTGCAGCCGGCTTTGGGAGGCAGTTGGCAACTGGAGGCAGAGAGGTTAAATGCCAGTACTGCAACCACAAGGTTGTGAGTTCAATCTCAGGGGTTCCAAGGTTGACTCAGCCTTCCATCCTTTTGTAGCTAGGTAAAATGAGTGCCCAGCTTGTTGAGGGCAATTGGCTTGTAAACCGCTTACAGTGCTGAGTTCCCAGATGGGATAAGGAACACTTATTCTAGACAACTTGATTCTTGCCAAAAGGTGGCAAGAAGTGGAGAGTAGAGTAGAGGGTGAGGCCTGGTGTCCCCACAACAACTGGTAGGGAAGGAGGAAGCTGACTGACTAAATACATAGACCTTCCCCTAAGACAGACTTTGCAAGGGGCAGTAACAAATAAATTCAACCTGGCAAACTGTAGCAAGCTGCTGTTCTACAATCTGAGCTGAAGATTTGCACCCAGCTCTTTCCTCTTTTCTGGAGCTGAGCCCCCCTAAAACTGGAGAAATTAGCACCTGCCCCTCCTTCTTGGAGCTGACTCTCTCAGATGCAAAAATGAGGACTCAAGGCCAGGCCCTGAGATCTAGCAACCCTCCCTGTGACAATGGGGTGATGGAAAGGTAATCTCTGTGGATCTTAAACTTCAGGCAAACTTATATAGGATGATATTGTCTTCCACGTTGTCATTATTATTCCTTCTAATCAAAAAGTCCTGGTTTTTTGATCCTGTGAATATAAGCTCCATTACACCACTGGCAGCAGTAGTCTGAAAAAGATGCTAAAGGACATAAAGGAACAGTCATTTTAATTTTGCAAAAAAGAGCAGCGGATTCTGCCATTTGGTCCTGTGCGAGCCTTAAGGAGAACAGATGTCAACATTTATTCATAGCCACTTTCATCTGAAGTACTCCCAAAAGCAAACAAACGTTTGATATGAAAAGCGCCAATAATGGTCATTTAGAAAAGGGATTATTGATCAGGAGCTGGAAGCAGCTACTGCGCAGTGATAAATGAAGCAGAAACAGTCCTTGTCGTATTGGTGGAGGAAGAAAAAGAATTATGAAGCATGAATCCTGCTATGATACAACATATTAGTCATAAAACTGCTAAGTACCACAAACGGGAGACTTGTTTGCAGGATTGAGCTAGTATAGGGATGCGACTCCCACTACGGCTGCATCTGCACTGCAGAAATAATCAGGTTTGACACCACTTTAACTGTCACGACTCAATGCTATGGAATTTTGGGAACCAACTACACTTCCCAAAATTATTCCTGGGCTAAGTCCTGTTTAATCGCGATGTGTGTGAAAAATCTTCCCACGATTGTGCGATTTTCATCCTACAATTCCTCCCCTGCGTGCTGAAGACTGGAGAAGAGAGTCCAGGCCCTGAGTCTTGAGACCAAGCCCTGAGATCTGGCAACCTTTGTTGGGACAGTGGGATGAAATATTAGGAGCCTTGGCATGTCTGTCCACCTCTCTAGCTAAACTTAAAAGCCGTTCATGTTTTTTCTGGAGGCTCAAAAAAACGGAATCGTTTTGTTACAGGGAAGAGCAGGACTCGATGGAAAGAACGGCATGAAAGGAGCAAAAGGAGACAGAGGACTACAGGGTCAAAAGGGAGAACCAGTGAGTTGAGTTTGTTGGGGGTTTTCCCTAGGAGGAAAGTGCCCTTTTAAAAAAAATTATAAGTCCCAGAATCCCCCGATCAGCTGGTTGGGTGGACTCTGGGAGTTACAGTCCAGAACACACATGACTTTCCCAACTGTTAGTTTTAAATGTGGATGAAATGAGCATACGCAAATGAGAAAGAGCTTCTTTTTCTCCTGCTTTTCAAGGAAAGCTGGCTTTTCTCTTGTACTTTTGTGAGTTCAGCAGCTACTGTCTAGGGTTCAGTTTCCAAACCATAGTGGATGGTGATTGCGATGCAAGGGAGGTGGTAAATCCACTCTGGGTTTTAGTCTGAACTTTAAAGGAGCTACCTGAGGTGCTGAACCCTGGCACTCAAATAGGTTCTGCCTCTTGAACAGAGAAGTGAAAGTTCAGACTAAAACCCAGAGCAGAGTCATCCCTCTACTAACATGGGAGCAACCATGGCTGTATATACACTGCAGAATTTATGCAGTTTGACACCATTTAAACTGTCGCAGCTCCATTCTATGGAATCCTTGGAATTTGAAGTTTGTTGTGGCACCAGAGCTATCTGGCCAGAGAAAACTAAATATCCCACAAAACTATACATCCCAGAATTCCATGCCATTGAGCCATGGCAGTTAAAGCAGTGTCAGGCTGCACTAATTCTGCAACAGATGGCTGCTGGAATATTATCCAGCCATGCACTTAATGGAAATCTGTCCATATGGAATGTGGAAATTTATTTGTCACCATTTGAGGCTAATACTTTCAGGGACGACATTTTGATGTCTGGGGATAAAGTTTCGTACTTAGTGCAAGCCCAGATGTAAACGCTGGCTCTTTTGCACTTGGTGAAGGTTGAGTTTGAGTCCAAATTCAGAGGTTTGCATTTCAGCTTTCATTCACGTTTTCCAGGTTGTGTACAAACTGCATTTATTCTCTTCCTTTAGGGAGGGAAAGGCGATCCTGGTATAACGGGAGACATTGGACGGAAAGGTTCAAAGGTACAAAGCAAACAGGTCTAATGACCACCATGCCAGCCTAGGCTTTTCACATTTGGGAAGCTAAGCAGGGTAGAGACCAGTTTGTGCAAGGATGGGAAACCACAAGGATCTCTTAATACAACTAGAAAAGCATCTTTCCATGAAATTTGAGAGAGCTGCTACTGCCAGCTAGAGTGGATGATATTGGGCTTAGATGGACCAAAGATCTGGCTTGACATAAACCAGAATCCTATATAGAAAAATTATGCACAGTGTTATTTGTTGGGCTCTTCACCACATTACCTCCTCTGCTTTCAATTGGAGTGGAGAGAGTCATGCATTACTTGTCCTTGAAAACATATCCAGGAATAGCCGTGTTGGTCATACAGCAAAGTACTATAACATCCAAAATCCATCAAACATTGATTCCTGTATTGGGACAACCAAAATGCACAAAATACTTGGTGCAAGATTTCAAAACTCCACTGGCTTCTTCATCAGGCAAAGGCATTAAAAAATCATACAAGGGAAAGACAAATAGGATGATGCTAAAGTCACAGGCTTTTCTTTTCTCAAGGCATTGTTGTTTTGGTCTCAGTTAAGATGGTCTTGGGAGGCCAGCGTGGCATAGTGGCTTAAGTGTTGGACTACGACTCTGGAGACTAGGGTTCGATTCCCAGCTTGGCCATGAAACCCATTGAGGGACCTTGGGCAAGTCACACACTCTGAGTCTCAGGGGAAGGCAATGACATTCCTCCTCTGAACAAATCTTGCCAAGAAAACCCCATGATAGATATGCCTTAGCGTCACCATAAATTGGAAACAACTTGAAGGCACACAACACACACACACAAGATGGTATGGAAGGATGCCCATGTAAGCAGAGGTCACTACTCCCTTTTGACCATGTAGGCTTTGGGAGACAAAGAGTCAAAAAGTCCAGGCAATAAAATTTAAACTCCATTAACAATACAAAAGGATACTCCCTTTGAGATCCAAGCTGCCTCTAGATTTTGTTTCCTGGACTTTACAACTCTTTATCTCAAAGACCCCACATGGGCAAGAGGGAGGAAGGGCATCTGTTTATATGGGTAACCCTCCAAACCATCTTAACTGAGAACAACAACACATCTTGACAAAATACAGTCCTATGACTCTACCATCATCATATTTGTCTTTCTCTTGTATTATTGGTAACACCTTTGCCTGATGAAGAAGCCAGTGGAGCCTCAAAAGCTTGCATCAAGTATTTTGTGCACTTTGGTTGTTCCAATAAAGGTATCACTGTTTGGATGTTATTGTCCATCACCCATCCCTGTTAGCTTTTGTGACTGAGCCAAGACTCACTCTAGGTGTATGTCTTCATGGTCTTACAATTTGTCCTTAGGGTTTACGTGGTTTGCCAGGAAAGACAGGGCCTCCAGGTACACATGGGATCAAGGTAAGTCAGGTTGCTATTTTTGCTTCTTTCCTTTGGGAAAGGTGGCTTACATTTATTAAAAGGGCTGCCTTCCCCTTTCCAGCATTGTTCAAAGATGACTCCGGTGGTCATGTGGCCAGCATGACTGCACCGAACACTGTTCACCTTCCCATTGAAGTAGTACCTATTTATCTACTTGCATTTGCATGCTTTTGAACTGCTAGGCTGACAGAAGCTGGGAGCTCACCCCATCATGCAGTCCTCAGACCTCGAACTGCCAACCTTCCAATCTTCCAAACATCAGAATTGGCCTCTTAACCACTCAGCCACTGTGGGAATTAGCTCTCCCCAAATCCTTACAAATCCCAACATATCAAAGGGTGTTATATAGCAGTTAAAATGCAATCTTAGTGCTTAGTGGAGTCACTAGCGTTGGTGTCACCCCAGGGTGTTAATGTATGCTATCACCCCAAGTTTCCTAGTACACCCCCAACTAGGGCAATGGTCTTGTAGGAATAGATCAAGACACTATGGAAGAGAAAGGCTCCGGTCTACTTGCCATCGATAGTCATGGACCAGGGCACCTGAAGGGACTGTATGTGCCCCAGGTCGTCTGGTCTACCTGCCTTGTTTGTAATACCTGAAGGGGTCCAGGCGCTATTTGGTGAAGGAAGTAGCTTTGAGGCTTTTGCTGTGACATGATGACTGTGTCGAAACCATCTTCCTTGCCACCTGCAAGCGGGTGGACCTGGTACTCTGGAAAATCTCTCGTCTCTGGGAATCCTTGTCCACCCATGTAGAGGTGCAGCAGTTCACCACTAGAAGGCAGTACCTTCCTCTAAAATGCACACTCCCTACAAGGTGTCACCTGGTATGGTTTGCACTTCCTGTGCCCCCCTAGAAATGCCTCTGTTAATGCTATGCATCATGAGCAAGGGCACTAGAGCTCTAGGGCTCTCTTCTACTACATCTCCCAAGATATGCCATATATACTCGTGTACAAGTTGACCTCATGTATACATAAGTTGAGGGAAAGTTTTAGGGCCAAAATCATGGATGGATAAGTCAGGGATAAAACTTAAGGAAGGAGAAAATTTTAACATTGGACTGTGAAATGGAGGGAACTGGGATGCTTGGTAGTCAGAGAGATCGAAAGGATGAGGATAGAGAGAGAAGGATTTAACATCGAATTGAGAAGAGAATCACTTCTTTCACAAACACAAACACACACACACACACACACACACACACACACACACACACACACAGCTGCCTGAGCAGAAATCAGTGCCAGGCAGGGAGAGTGAGCATCGGAGCTGCTTTTTTAAGGAGTTTTCTAAACAGTATTACTGTATTGATACATATATAAGTGAGTCCCAGATTTTACGGTCAGGTATATACAGTACTTGATTGTGATGTTTCTTGCAGAAGCTCCAAGTCTCTCAGTTCGCCAAAGGTCTCCTACCCTCTTAAACAGCTCTGCCTTTTCCTTCTTTGCTTCCTCATGCAAAGACTAAATGCATTCCAGTCTATGTAGTCTGGGAAAGGCAAATCATGTCAGCTAGCTTTGAATTGTAGAGCAAATGAAATCCTCAAACATCCCTTCATGTGTAGATGGCCCTTGTGGTCTCTTCCAGCTCTATGATTCTATGATTCTAGATATATGTAGCAGGTTTCCTTAATATCGTCCTTCAGCACCAGATGATGAAGGGTTCCTGGTTTCCAAATAGCCACTCTGAATAGCCTTCAAAAATGTGCAAGATTCCCTCCCCTTTTTATTGATTCATAGATGTCTATAAAATATTTTATATTTTGATACAATAATGAAAATTATACAAAACCAGATATGCTATTATTTTGTTAGCTCTTTCCTATTAGTACATATACACTTATGTATCTAATTGAATGCATACTTTTCCACAATCGAAGTGTCAGATTTTCCTGTGCTTAACTGTTCTGTCTATTTGTGCTACATAATTCAACTTATTTTCCACTTGTTTTGTATAACTTGCATCCGAATAAGTTTCACAAAGCATGAAGAGAACTGATTACATTTGTTCCATCCTGCCAGGATGAAATTAATGAAGATTTGCATCCCTACATGGTACCAATTGCACCATGACATGCACAACTGCGGGACCCAATGTAACTAAACTGGCCTATATTTATGCTGTGCTTGAAGAATTAGGGATCTTGGTCACAGAGTCCCATGGATAGTGAGATGTCAGGTGCCACTGAATGTCCAAAAGGAACAAGCTAATGTTTTTCTTTGTATTATTCCATGTATAGGGAGAGACTGGTGGCACTGGGAGGCCGGGAACACCAGGGGCAGACGGGCTTCTTGGTCCAAAGGTGAGATGCAAAGTTCTTTTCATCTTCCAGGTTTAAAAGATGCTTATACTCATTGTCCTGCATCCCATCTTTGGACTGAATAATTTTTTTGAAAAGCAAAGGGAGTTGAAAACATCAAGTGTAACCTATTCTTAAGGGGAGCCAAAGGCTGCTACCACACTGCAGAATTAATGCAGTTTGACATTGCATTAATTGCCATGGCTCCATCCTATGCAGTCAGGGGCTTTGTAGTTTGTTGTGGTACAGGAATTCTCTGACAGAGAAGGCTCTATATCTTCCAAAATTATAGCACATATTCCAAAACTATAGCAATTCTAAAGCACTGAGACATGGCAATTAAAGCAGTGTCAAAATGCATTACTGTATATACTCATGTATAAGTCTAGAAATTTTAGTAAAAAAAATTGACCCCTAAAAAACTGGATCAACTTATCCATGGGTCAATGTAAGTACAGTTGTCCCTCCATTTTTGGGGGGGATCCGTTCCGGGCCCCTCTGCAAAAATGGAAATTCGCACATATTCAAGCCCGATTGGCTTGAATGGCCGTGTGCTCCTGCCTTCTCACTTGCCAGTCCACAAAGGACTGAGATTGCGGACTTGAAGTCTGCAAAAATGAGGGAGGACTGCACTGTACTTTAACTCTTATATAAAAAAGGAACTATCTCCTTTTTCTGAATAGAGTCGTAAAAGGTGAGAGCTTAGTCTATCCTGGGAGCACCAAAGAGAAGTATGGATCCTCTCCATTCTCTTAACTATCCAGTCTTTAGGATCAGTACAAACAGTTAGTGTCTGCTCAAATTTTCTTAGTTCTTTGGCATCATCTTCCTTTGCATTTTCCTTTACCTCCTTTGTTAGATGTCCCCAGGTTTTACCCTCAATTTATCCATGGGTCATATCAAAATCCGTCCCAACCCTGTCATCGACTTATACATGGGGTCAACTTATAGTCAAGTATATACGGTAATTCTGCAGTTTAGAACAGATGCAGCCTCGGTCTTCTTTTCTCCAAGCTAAACATACCTGGCTCTCTAAGTTGTTCCTCTTATACTTTGGTTTTTACAGGCTTTTGATCATCTTGGCCACCTTCCTCTGGTCACATTCCATTCTGTGTTCTCTGCAGTGTAGTATTACTTTCACACATTTGTACATATATAATGTGTCCCTGAACCTAGTGTGCCTGTGTTTCCATCTGTTTACTTGTGTTTGACTCTGATCCTTGCGCTACATTTAGGGCGACCGTGGAGAGTCTGGCACCGACGGGCTCCAGGGAATTATGGGGCAGAAAGGAGAAAAGGTTAGTGCTCTCAAAATCATGTTGCAAAAGGTTATTTCCTTTTCAGACACAAATCAGCCACGGTTAACAATATTACAGACCAAAGCTGGAATACAGGTGTCCTTTTCACATGGCAAATGCCACCCTATTCAGATAATGTTTCCTTTGGGGGCGTTCTCATCTGGTCTTTGTTTTGCAGCGGTAACTTAAAGCATTCTGCAAAGCCCTCCTTCCTTTGCTAAAAAATTTAAATGCTGGCAAAAACAAAGAAGGAGATTTGCCTCATGGAATCCCTATTAAATGTTGCAGCTCTTGAGAACTTTTAGGGATGCCAAGTTTTGCAGTGCTTTGTTTGCTAAGAAATAGATGGATTTATTTTTTTTAATGTTGCCATGTTTTTCATTTGTCATTTTGGGTGCCTGGAGGGAGAATGTGATTGAGAAAGGAATTGGCTTCCACAATGCAGCTGAAATGCTGTTGGGCTGCACCTGCACTGCAGAAATAATCTGGTTTCACACCAATTTAACTGCCATGGCTCCATGCTATGGAATTATAGGATTTTGTTGTGGCACCAGAGCTCTGCTAGCTACAAACTAGAGTAGACCCATTGAATCAATTTGTTCAATGAGGAATCAACACATAGGTGGTGTCTGCATGATATGGAATAGTCCAGGAGCAGCCCAGAGTATTCTGGCTCGAAGCTACTGCAACATCTTCCTGTTATCTTGGGCACTCCTTTAACTGCCACAGCTCCATGCCTTTGAATTCTGGTATTTGTAGTTTTGTGAAATATTTAGGCTTCTCTGTGAGAGAGCTCTGGTGCCATGAACTACAAATCCCAGGATTCTGTAGGATGGAACCATGCAAGGGCATCCATAGGAGGGTGCAGGGGGTGCAGACCACACTAGGCGACACCCTAAAAGTGAGTAAAAACTACCGCTCCCCAAAGATCTGCCTTTTGGCATATGGTTGCCTGAACAAAAATGTTTATGGTGCTTTTTGCAAACCAGTCCCTAAAAGCAACAAATTAAAATAAAAATAATAAATAATAAAAGGTATCTGCAAAAATTAAAATAATCTTACCCAGCAGACAGAAAACCTTTGAAACAGTGGTGTCACTAGGGAGGTGCAGACTGCCCCAGGTGACAGTCTAAGTGAGTGGTAACACCATTATTCCCCAAACATCTGCACTTTGGAAGAAATAGACGGTGGTCTTCACCTGCATCCCTTTAAAATGCTGGAGCTCAGTGGAAGAGATGGGGTGAGTGGGACGAGGCTTACTGAGAGGGGAACGGAGAGGCATCAGGGTTTTTTAATGTAGAACTTTAAAATCAACCCTAGTGATGCCACGGCGGCCACAACAAAGCGGTGGCCAACTGTACTAATTCTGCAGTGTGTCAGCAGCCTCAGTCAAAGTTTGTAAGACCTGAGCAGGGAAATTAACAATAGGGTGTCTTAAAGCTTTGACAGACCGGCATAAAAGGCTGGCACCTGGGCAGAGTGGGGGCATGGCATCTGCACAACACACACCCCGACTCTGGCCTCATGCTAGCATGACACCGCGTGCCCCATCACATGGCGGGCAGCGTCACAGCACTCAGCACTGCGTCCAGATGACACAGCGCCAAAAGTGCGCCGAAAAGCCACAGCACCAGATGCTATGGCACCCTTTCAACAACACAAAAAGGAGCTGCTTTTTGTGGTTCTTTTTTGCACCATGGAAAGGCCAGATTCAGGGCTGCAGCATGTAGTTGCTGCAGCCCCAATCTAGCAAAGACAGAGATAGCTGCAGGCTGCCCCTTAGGCGCAGTCTGTTCAGTCCCTTAGAGGTCCTTCATTCCTAGGATTGCTATAGGTTGAAGCTGACATGACAGCACATAATAATAACAAAACTCTCCATACAAACAGTACGTACCAGGGTGCACAATTTCATTTGACAACATTCTGGGGCCAAAGGATTAAACCCTTCCTCCACTCATGCCAATATCCCAATCTAGTTTGCTCCCCTGCCATGCTCTGGCCCCCTACAGTAGTCCCTCCACAGTCACTAGGATTAGGGATGAAGGAACTTTATCTAAGAGAATACCTCTCTAGGAATTTCCAGGTCCTCCAGTGCAACTCTATGGTCAAAATCTGCCAGAAGCTGATCCTAGAATCATGTTGGAGGACCTACAAATGCCTAGAGAAGTGTTTTCTCTAGGAACCTCTAGGTTCTCCAGCACAACTCTATGGTCACCGTCCAGCAGAATTGCACTGGAGGACCTAGAGATTCCTAAAGAGAACATATTAACCAAAACCGCAAATAATCACAGCCACAAAAGTCAAAGCCCCAAGTGTGGAGGGATAACTGTATTTGTTTTTTAAAACGATAGCCACAAAGAACCAGGAAAAAAATTAAGAAGACTATTATTTCTCATTTGGTCATGAATACAGCAGTGGTACAAGAGCACTGCAGACTGAAACAATAAAATAGAGCTTGGATAGTTATGAAAACAAGATAATTACTCACTACCATGGAGATGAAGTGAAATCAAACTTGCTACTTGTCTGTAATGCAGTAGTTGAGGAAGAAGAAGAAGAAGAAGAAGAAGAAGAAATCCAGTTCTTCAGTTCAATCCACTAGCATATAAATTGTAGAGAATTTAAATATTAGGTAGCACAGAACAAGTAAAATGGAACATCTCATAGTTGCCACAAGGATTTTGTTTTTCCTGCAGGGAAATTCACCCATAACTTGAAAGGATTTTACTTTTTATACCAACTTGGCAATAACTTTGGTTACTGCATGTCCGAATAAACACAATATACAGAGCTAATTGAAATGGAAAAATGGAAAGGAGATAGCAGAGTTTTTAGGGGTTGCAGTAGGGTTATAATTACCTGTCCAAAGAGAAGACCATGGAAAGCTGGAGTGGCTCAGGCTGGGAGGTGTGCCATCTGTGTGTGCAGAGGTTAGGTTTCAAGACCATATTTATACCTTAAAACTAGCGCTAAGCAATTGTCTATCTGGCCATCTAACAAAGGCTGAATGACTAGGAATCGATAGTGGGATTCCAGACTGGTTGATGGTTTAGCAACAGCAGAGATTAGATCAGGCTATCCCTGAGATGGGAGGATGGAGACACAACAGGGAGTAGGCGGAGAGACTGGCTTACTGCTTTGAGTGTGAAAAGATCCTTTGTCTCAGGCTTAAGGGAAGAAAATGCTGATACTTGAGCGAAGGAAGAAGCACTTTAGAGTTGATGTTTTTGTTTAACTGGCTGTAACATGCCTAGGGGAACGGATTTAATATTTTCCTGGGAACTTGACCTTTAGTGTTCCTGAAAGGTCACTGATCTCTCAAAAACATGCTATCTCCAGATATGAGATATAAAAGCATGAAGACCCCAAAAGGTGGCATGTATCCTGGCCAATGCAGAAAGGACCTAAATTAACAATGAAATACACTTAATTAAGTTTGGAAACATCATTCACCCACGCTCCATTCTTCCCTTCTCTCGCTGCAGCTGATGCCCCGGGAAGTGGTTTGGGAAAGGAGTAACAATTGTGGCAATAATATCACAATCATGGCTAACTAACCGTCATGAATATGACACAGTTGTCATTCATATGTGTGGTCAAAAAAATCTCCTGCACCAGGGAGTTCCAGAGTGCAGGTACCACATCTAAGAAGAATCCGTTATGCATTTCCAAGAACTGCACTTCCATTGGCAACCATTGCCTGGAAATCAGCGGGTACAGAGGATCGCTATGGAGCCATGCTGGTTGGGGGATTCTAGGAGCTGTGCTCCAGCATCTAACTTTTGTGAGCTCTGGTTGAAGCAGGCAGTCTTTGAACTAACCCAGTCCCTAACTATTTGGGACTCATGAATCTGACTGTTCCATGCAAAAAATGGGGTAGACCCTTATCCAAAAGCATCAAGTGAGCTAGAAGTCAGGAGGCAAACAGGTCCAGTCTCATTTAACCTCTTCGCTAATAGTTCTAGTCATTCAACTTTCCAAATCACTCTGTTTGTGCTGCCTCTTCTCTTGTAATATTTACACGGTGAGTCACTGGGGGTCACTTGTACTAAATAGGAAAGCCAGCCCTGTCAAACACAGGGAATTTATTGCATCTGTCACCGCCAGGATCTCCCATCTTAATCGGCCAGTGCCTGATAACCTGCTTTGTTAAACAATTCATCTTTTTTCCCTGGGAGAGTTCTTGAGCGGCATCAACTCCTTTTGCATAATACCTAAGCTTCTCCCCGAGCCAAGATGGGTCGGTTCCTATTTACAGAGCCAAGAAAATGACTTATTCAACCTGACAAAGAGGATGTCGAACCAATCCTCACTCTCCTGAAATGCAAAATTTGGAAATTAGGGTTAGGAAATTAGGGAATTAGGGTTGCCAGATCTCAGGGCCTGACCCAGCATCTCCAGTTTTCAGGTTGGATTTTCATTAATGATTTTCATAAAATTCAGGTGTGGCAATGCCTCCATAAACTAATAGCAGACATTTAAAGCACTTCAATCTTACCTTTAAGAAACAAGGTATTTAAAGCCCCCCCCCCTCAACTCCCGCTTACACTCCCAGAATTTAAACCTGCTGTATTTAAACACACTGGATTCTCCCTGCTTTGAGAAGGCGCAGAAAACCAATTGTTACCCTCTTCTGTGTGACAGCTCTTAAAGTGTTTAGGTATACTGTCCTCCCAGCGTATGAAAATAAAGTCTCTTTTTGAATTTTGCAGGGTTCCAAGGGAGTGCCTGGCTTGGGTGGCTTTAAAGGACAGATTGGCCTACCTGGTAAGGTGGGTGTCATTGGCCCACCTGGCCCACAAGGACCACAGGGGGACCCAGGGCCACAGGTAAGGACTAAGATTTCTCTCTTGCTGAAACAAGTGGTCAGAGGAGGTCTTCTTTGTTAATTTGGGCCCATCATCAATTCTTCATTAATGGAAGGTACAAGCTTGTGGAGCCAATGTGGTGTAGTGGTTTGACTGCACATGAAGCCTGAGTAGGCTATATTTCAGAGGAAGGAACTAGCAAAACCACACCTGAGTATTCCTTGCCTAAGAAAACCCTATTAAAGTCATGGGTTCGCCATAAGTCAACAGTTGACTTACCAGGCAGCAGCTGCTCAGCTGCTGTGAAAAACAATGGTCAGTTCCCCTCTTCCTAAGCAACCCAGTGTAGTGTAGCAGTTTGAGCACTGGACTACAACTCTGGAGACCAGGGTTTGAATCCCAGCTCAGCCGTGGAAATCTGCTAGGTGCTTTTGGGCAAGTTATACTCTCTCAGCCTCAGTGAGACTTTAGGACCATATCATCAATGTATAATCTCAGTACAGGCACCCCCTGCTTATTCTACAGGTTAGGAACTGGAACACTGTCAAAAAGAAGAAATCAGCACAGTGCAGAACCATTATATGCTCTAGCCAGCATGGCATAGTGGTCTGAGTGTTGGACTATGACTCTGGAAACCAGCGTCCAAATCCCAGCTCAGCCATGAAACCCATTGGCTGACTTTGAGCAAGCCACACTCTCTCGGCCTCAGAGGATGCCAATGGCAAACCCACGCTGAAGAAACTTGCCAAGAAAACCCTGTGATAGGTTCGCCTTAGGGTTGCTATAAGTCAGAAACAGCAACAACAGCAATACGAACATTACTGTATGGTTCTGAGAAACCCTTCTATTCTCTTCCGTTCCCTTCCCTTGCACCAGGAGGTGCTATGTTAGTCTCTCCATCCCCCACCCCACCCGCTTTCTACACTTTCCAATAGTACAGACTAACTATTCAACACCTTTGAGGAGACGCATCCTCAAGGCTGTCAACTTTGAGTAGGAGTATCCTCCTCCCTTCCCTGGGCAAGAGAGAGCAGCAAAGGGCCAGAGCATCCATTAGGCAACAAGGCCCCTGCAGGACACCGTATGTCCCCTTCTCGCTTGTATGTCCCCGTCTTATGTACACAAGACCCTACCTTGGCTCTTTTAACCCTTTCAAATTGCTGTATAACCACAACCATCAATTTGACATGTGGTCAAAAGAGCAGATCATGCATCTGGGATATACAAGTTCAGAGTATAATTTAGAACTGGCAAGAGCAGCTCATTGAAAAATGAACTGTGGAAAAGCGGAGGATACCTGTATCTTACTACTGTTTTTCATTTGGCCCTGACAAAACTGTCTCCTGTTACTGATGTCCTCTGTCAAAAGAGTGTGCCTTCCTCATTCCTAGTCTTCTGGTTTCTTGACTGCAGTCTCCCAGATCAATGTTTGATCCAAGGAACGGGAACTCTTAACTATTTGGATTTCCTCAGTGGAGTTTAGCACACTGGGGCTAATATCGACATTAAAGAGAGATTAAAGTGCATTTAAAGTATCCCACAAATAAAGCAAAAATGGCGAGTAATTGCGCAAATGATTATCACATGCAACTGCGCAAATAAAGTGATATCGGAAGTGCATTGTTGCTGAAATCTTGAAAGTAACAAAATGCACATTAATGCTTCTTTGTGACCACTTTAATGGCGAGTTTTGTGCAACGTTGTGTGAAATCGTTTCACGTAATTATGTGATTTTTCCAGGCTATTCACAGGATAAACTCCTGATCTCTTTCATGTGATAAACTCCATTGTCTAGGTTGTATTTATGTAGCTCCTCCGTGGTCATTACTTTTGTTTTCTTTATGTTCAGCATTAAGCCTGCCTTGCATTTTCTTCTTTAACCTTCCTTAATAATAGTTGCAAGTCCTCCACATGCCCATTTAACAAAATTAAAAATGCCCTCAGTGCTTCCAACCCCTTTCCTAACGCATTTGGGAGAAGAAGATGAAAAGAATAAATGTTTTTGCAATAAAAAGAGTGACCCCTGGGGCTCACAAAAAAAAGGTCCCTTGGGCCCCACTTTGCCCATCCCAATGTAGAGGCATATCAGTCACTGCGTGCCACTTGAAGAATAAATTAAAGAAGAAGAGCAGGAGTGGGTGAACTGAGAGAGAGAGAGAGAGAGAGGGAGAAGGGCTGGTATTCATGCATGCTTAAAGAGGTTAGATTTTTTATATGAATGGCAAGAGCCACCCGCAAGAGCCCTCAAAGAGATCATTAACCATGTCTGCTGTGGCCTCGATGAACGAGAGAACATGAAGAGCTTTCTCTGCATCCTCCGCTTGTGCGTCTCTCTCTCTCCTGCTTTCCCACTTTTCATCCTCTCAGTCGGCACCCTAAATTATGAAGGAGTTCATCAGGGGAAACTTCAGCCATCAAAGGACAACCAGACTTCTTCAATTTCTTGATCTAGTGGCAGGAAGCAGAGGGACAAAAAAGAAACATCTCTTCTTCCTCTGTAGGATATCAAAGTGACTCTTCCCCGGCAAATGTAAAAACCTTTGAATAGCTCTTGTCATCACAGGTGTAGAGACAAAGGCAAATGGATGATGGCCTTTATTATATGCATCTGTGGGACCTATCTGAACTTGAGAGCCTCATGGCTGGAATGATGGAGGCCATCGTTAATCTGCATGTCCAGTTGTTGTGTGCATTCAGGTTGTTTCTGATATATGGAGACCCTAAGGCAAACCTATCACAGGGTTTTCTTGGCAAGATTTGTTCAGGGGGGATTCGCCATTGCCTTCCTCTGAGGTTGAGAGAGTGTGCCACAAGGTCACCCAGTGGGTTTGCATGGCTGAGCAGAGATTCGAACCTTGGTCTCCAGAGTTGTAGACCATGTGCTGCTCACTGCTGGAATAGGATCTTTCAAGGCACAACAACAAGAGTTATTTTAGTTGATCCCTTATGCCACAAAAAGGTGTGAACCTTGGGAGTCAGGTGGAACATACCGGGGCTTCATGGGATGTCAGGGTTTCACTTTAGTCAGTCTTTCCTCAACTTGATACCTCTGTACACTCACCAGAATATGAAATCCTCATGGTCTTGTCCTATTGCCCATTGTCCCAGACAAGTTACCTGTCACTACATATGGACGCTTCTTTATCTACAGGAATAGGTAACCAGTGCCCTCCAGGTATCTTACACTGCTTCTCCCCAAATCCAGCTTGTTGGGGGCAGTTGGCTTACACACTGCAAACTGCTTAGAGAGTACTAGTTCACTGATACGCAGTATAGAAATGTACTTGCTATTTTGCCATAGATAAATCCCTGACTATTGGCAAAGCTGAGTGGGGCTAATGGAAGCTTTAGCTCCAGATATCTAGAAGGTGCCTGGCTGCTAACCCCAAGAGCACCATACAGCTCCCACAGCCCCACATCTGCAGCCAGAAGACACAACACTTGCTGCCCTACTTTCTGACACTTGTAGTCAAGTCCTGCTTGTAGAGTGATAGTCCTCAGTTCCAGACCTCCATTTAAGGGACAAAATAACTGGTATTCATGCATGCTTAATGTCTGTGTGTTTGGCATTGAATCCGTCTTCCCTCTAGTGAAGAGCTAAATCAGATGGTTACATTTGCACCCTTTGATGAGGGGCACATCTCCACTCTCCCCTGCCCAGAGGGATCACTAAGGGAGTGCAGATTACACCGGGTGACATCCTGGGACAGACAGTGGGGTCATTAGGGGGTGCAGTGGTGCGGCCCACACAGAGTGACACCCCAGAAGAGGGTTGACACCTGATCAGGCTGTCCTTCCACTGGTCCTGCTTCATCACAGCAGCAGCAGTCTCCTCGTGAGGATCCATTGCCATCATGGTGAAGTAAAAGGGGTGAGCGCAGCCTTTTTGCAGCCTGGTTCCCCTGCATCAGGTGGCACCAGGGCAGGGGACACTGCTGGGGCCATAACAGCTGGTAGGACTGACATGACTACTGGGCAAGAAAGAAAGGATGTTGCTTCCCTATCTTACTTGCCCAGCAGCCAGGTCAGACACAGAAAGGGTTCTTCATAGGTCACAGCACAACACCCCTCAGCAGGGGTCTGGCTGGGCAGTGGATAGGCAGACAGATAGGGTGGCAGGTGAGTGAGGCAGATGCAGGGAAGGGCAGTCTGCCACACACACACCCAAACCTTTTCCAGGCACCCACACTGGATGCCACTGATTGCAGTGATGCCCTTGCCCCTGCAGAATTTTCTGTAGTTGCAGCACCAAAAAAATGCTCTCATCCCTCCCCTTTAAAACAAGGTGCATGCTCTCTGCATGACTTATTTAGCAGGCGCATAGAATCATAGAACAGAAAAGGAGCGCAAGGTCCATTTAGTTGAACCCCCAGGCATCAATAGTCCAGCCCCTGCCAAGTAGAATCCCTTTTCTATGAAGCTTCCAAGAACACAATTCTGCCTGTAAACAAGGTGCACAAGGAATACACGCCTTGTTTTTAAACAGAGATGGAGAAGCCTTTTCAGCTCGAGAGCTAAGTTCAGTTTCAGAGACCAGAAGCAAAAGGGTTGGAACCAAAAGCAAGCTCATGTTTTAGATTGAAGCTCTGACTGCCAAGCACTAAGTCATAAAAGAAGCATTTCAGCCTTTCAGAATGAGAAATAAAATGCACACAACAAACACACAGTTTCATAGGTAAAATAGTGTGGCCATATGGGGAACACCTGGAAGATATTGTAGGAAGCAACCCATGAAAGCAGAAGTAGTGTCAAATTCAGCATGTTCATCTATGCATTATCTTTGCAAGTTGTGCATTGTGCATTCTCAATATTGCATTGTGGTTGTGCATCCTGTACTTTGCAGTTTGGTTGTGCATCATATACATTGTGTTGTGCTTCTGCATTGTACATTTTCCATTGCGGTTGTACATCCTATACTTTGCATGGCAGCGGTGCATTGTACAGCAACACATAGTCATTGACCTGTGTTGATATTCTGCCTGGGGACTGTGGAGTGATTGCAAAGTTTTTTAGTAGCAACAAGGGTTTCAGGCATGCACAGTCCCTGATGATCAGAGGAAACGCATATAGCCAATGTCAAAACTGCATTTGACTTTTGGTCTGTGCCCGAAGGACACCTCATAGGCTTTAATATTTTTACCTTCAGGGTGAACGAGGCAGAAGAGGAAGGCAACAGCTGTGTCTCCGGGGAGCCCCAGGGACTCCTGGCAACAAAGGGGGAAAGGTGAGTAGCCAGCCTTTTTCTTAATTCAATGATCAGGTAGAACAGCTGAGACATGGGCCAGATCACAGTCTTCTCTGAAACTGAGAATGGAATTAAAGACATCAGAGCAGAACTAGATCATATTGCATATTGCAGGGATGGACAGAAGCAGCAGACTCAGGTCCAAGAATCCATTTCATTCTCCTGGGCTGCATGGACTGCCAAAAATACAGAAAATGAAAAAAGCAATAAATTAGAACTAGCAAGAAGTCTCTTTCTGATGTGGATAAATGGGGAAAGGCAAAATAAATAGTGTACGAGGTGATGCTATCTATCTGAATGGTAAATTTCAATTCACCCTTGGCAAAGATTAGAAAACCAACCAGTTGGGAAGTCTGGAGGATCTGAGGGCCACAGAAACCTCTTGGGAGCCATATTTGGCCCCTGGGCTGCACTTTGTCCACCTGTGGCCTTGTGGTTCAGTCCAGCAAGCAACCCTAACCTGGAATTGTTATCAGGGCAAGAAAGCATCACCTGAGCTGCTCTGGCCTATTGCTGCAAGGAGACAAAGGCTGCATCTTTGTTGTCATTGTGTGCCTTCATGTCATTTCCAGCCTATGGCAGCCCTAAGGTGATCCCATCATGGAGCTTCCTTGGCAAGTTTCTTCAGAGGGGATTTGCCATTGCCATTCTCTGAGGCTGAGAGAGTGTGACTTGCCCAAGGTCACCCAGTGGTTTTCATGGCCCAGCTGGGTTTTGAACCCTAGTCTCCCAGTGACCTAGTCTGACGCTCAAACCATCACACCACAGCTGCATCTACGCTGCAGGATTAATACAGTTTGACATTGCATTAACTGCCACAGCTCAATGCTATGGAATTTCTGGGATTGGTATTGTTTTGAGATAGTCAGCCCTCTCTGTCAGAGAGCTCTGCTGCCACAGGAAACTGCAAACCCCAGGATTCCATAGCATTGAGCCGTGGCATTTAACCTGGTGTCAAACTGCATTGCTTTTCAACTGCTGTTTGCCTGGCCCAATTAGAGCTTTGTTGGGGAGGGAGAATGGCACCCCCTTGTCCTGCAAAATATCTTTGTTATTAACCAAGTTGTTTCAACAGGGAGAAGAAGGCCCTGCAGGTCGGAAAGGAGAGAGAGGAGATCCTGGACTTTCTGTAAGTGTGTTCTTCACTGATGGAGGCTGTAAAAAAATAAATAAATGCAGTTTGATACTGCTTTAACCCCCATGGGTCAGTGCTGTGGAACCTTGAGATTTGTAGTTTTGAGAGGTATTTAGCCTTCTCTGTCAGAGAGCTCTGGTCCCCCAACAAGCTTCAAATCCAGGATTCCATAGAACTGGGCCATGCCAGTTAAAGAGGTGTCAAACTGCATTATTTCTGCTGTGCAGATTCAACCTAGAATAGATGGGGTTCCCAGATTTCAGGGCCTGATCAGAGTCTGCAGGCTTATGGGCTATAGGAGGAATCTCAGGGTGATAGCACTGTCCTGAAAATAAAACTTTTTTAAAAAGTCTATGCTGCTAGCAGTTGTTCCTGCTTTGGAGCAAGTGTTATAGACTTTCCAGAGATTTCATCTCCTCCCCTCCTTGCTTTATCCTCATTTTTAGACTTCTGGTTTTTAATTGAATGCTCTGAACAAATGTCCTTAATGCTTCGTGTTGAACAGCATCACCAAGCCCTGTCCTCAGGTCTCAGATTGTAGCCTTGACATCTCAGGGCCTCGGATGGCAACCTTAAGCTTGACCTGTGGATCTCTCATGGCCTGCAAGTCCCATTTAAATCATCTGCCAAAATGTTACAGAACATAGGCAAATTCCAGTCTTTGGCTCTGTGCTTGATATATTCTCTGTACTTGATATATTCTCTGCTAATTGAACTGGAAGGATAAAGGATAAACTATCTATCAGTATCTAGATGCAAAATGATCCTTGCTATGACACTCAGCAGTTTCTAAAACTTGTCCATGATCCTCACAATTCCTGGAATCCTGTTTGTCAATCTAATTTGGTGACAATGTCATTGGAACCCATAGGAATATAAAAATTGCCTTAGGATGCATTAAACCCCAAAGGCTTACAGTTTGCCCATTCCATCTTAAAGAGTGCTATTGTTTCTTTTCCTCTTGAACTCTGTTATTGCTGTTGCCATTGTGTACCTTCATGCCATTCCTGCCTTATGGAGACCCTAAGACGACCCTATCATGAGGTTTTCTGGGCAAGATTGGTTCAGAGGTTTACGATTGCCTTCCCCTGAAGCTGAGATAGTGTGGCATGTCCAAGATTATCCAGTGGGTTTCATGTCAGAGCTGGGAATCGAACCCTGGTCTCCAAAGTCCAACAGTCAAACCACTAGGCCATGCTATGATAGTCCTGTGGAATATATTTCAGGGATATATTTCAGGTTCGGAATCAAAGCCAGAACAGATTCACAGTCAAGGACACCACCAGTCATTCCTGCTTTCCGTTTTTCCAAATGCCATATTTTGGGTTTGGATTGCAGACATACTTCCCAAATTTTTAATGTTTGGGGCGAATTGTTTGTCATATCTCCATATTCAGGGATATTATTTCTACATGTAAAAAAAAATGCAGTTTGACCCCACTTTAACTGCCATAGTTCCATCCTACAAAATCCTGGGATTTGTACCTTTGTGAGGACCAGCACTCTTTGGCAGAGAAGGCTGATGACCTTGTAAAACTACAAATCCTACATATTCATTACACGGTGCTACAGCACTTCAAGTGGTGTCAAGCTGCATTATTTCAGCAGTTTATTTCAGCTACAGTGGCAGAAAAATGAGGAAATTGCCCCGTGGTATAAACTCTACTTCTCATCAAATGAAATATTCCTCCAGTCCCCAAATTTCTAGTTTTGCAATGAGTCAGACCTTAAAACCCATTCACCCCTAGAACTCTTCTCTTTGCTTTGCATTCCCTGAGTCACTTTGCTTCCCCCTTTTCCCTGGATGCAAATTTCTAAATACAAAACTGAAATTTTAAGTTACAGTGTTTCCAGAAATTTGGACACTGGATGAAAATTTCACAGAGAGGCAGAATTCCTGTTTGGGGGAGCAATGCCTTCCTTTCCCTTTCCCAGTTGCTACACCCCTGGCATCTTAGGGGCTAAATGTGCATTTTGAATAGGGCAAGGGTTGTTAAGCAGGATGCTGACCTCAAAAGATTGTGGTTGTGGTTGTTTTGTGTGTGCTTTATGGCTACAGGCAGAAGAAGTGAAGGACATCGTCAGGACTGAGATGAAGGACCAAGAGGGTAAGCACGTCAAAGCCGGTCCCTGACACTGAGACATGCATGAAAACACACACACGCTGCCCAAATCTTTTGTACTGTAAATTAGATCAATTTGAATGCCGGCACAGCCTCGCCTGGCACAGCAAATTTCCCCCCATTAGTTGCAGATGGGGCTGCTTCGCCCAGCCTGCTAAGTAGATGAATCCGAACAGTCGCTGGGCACGAGGTCCCCATTGTAACCATGACCTTTGTCGTGTACGGTAGTGTTTTGCCTAGGGAGACTCAATTTGCACATTCCTTTCCTATACTACTGGCAAGCCTCTTCATTTAGTCCCATGCCGATTCCTCTAGCCAGAGTTTCTAATGCTCCAGCATGCTCAAAGAGCCAAACAAGGGTTTGCGAACAGTACATCATTTGATCAACAGTGCCATAAACCTGAGCTTTAAGAGTTCTCTCTCAGTGCCCTTCCCGTTTGGCCATTCCTCCAATAGATGGACAACATGCACACCTGAGAATCAGGTCAGGGGAATTTCAGCTCTTATCTCTGATCAATTGTTCTTATCTATGATCAGAACACAGGGACAAGCCTCAAAGAGCAGAAAGTCCCAGCTTCTGACTCTCCGGTGGGAAATATTTCGGTTCATAGGCCTGGGAAAGATCCACAGCCATGCTGAGAAAGAAGCACTAGTAATCTGGCTTTGGCTGCATCCACACTGCAGAAATAATGTTGTTTGACACTGCTTTAGCTGCCGTGGCTCCATCCTATGGAATCCTGGGATTTGTAGTGTAACAGAGAAGGCTAAATATCTCACAAAACTACAAGGTGAATAGCAAAATAACTCAATATGTGGATTTAGACGTTAATTGTGTTATGTAACTCTGATGTTGAATGGCATTGGCACTCTGTAGAAACAATGCACCTTAATGCGCTTTCTCTGGAGATGCCAGCCACAGATGCTGGCAAAACGTCAGGAAGAAACTTTTCTGGAACATGGCCACATAGCCTAAAAAACCCACAAAAAACAATACACTTTAATGCCTCGCCCTAAACCACGAATCCTGTGACTCCATAGGATGGAACCATGACAATTAAAGTGGAATCACTTAAGTTTGAAAGAATCAAGGGGTGCACCTACACTGTAGAAATTGGGCTCCCTTTTACTGTCCTGGCTCCATCGTACAGAATCCTGGGATCTGTAGTTTTGTGAGGCAGTAGCACACTTTGGCAGAGAAGGCTAAAGACCCACCACTTCCTTGGGGGAATTCATGCATGCCCCAGGATTTCAGTCCATTATTAACATATATATCTCTTCTTTGTTTCACAGCTTGTGCTGGTGAGTTCGAAACATCACATGTGTGATACCACTGCTTACTGGCCCAAAAGTTAAGTCTGGGATTCTAATGTCAAATTCTTTTCCATGGGCATCAGTCTACAAAGTTCTGTTGTTGAGTATCTCTTATCCAGAAATCCAAAATGCTCCAAAATCTGAAACTTTCTGAGCACCAAAATGATGCTTAGAGGCAGTGCTCCTTCATTCACAGGGTGTAAGTGGGCAGCTGGCAGGTTCCTTGGAGGTCTCCTGGCTGTACAGTATAGTACTGTACCATGCAGTGAACCCTTGGTATCTGCTAGGGTTTGGTTCCAGGACCCCCTGGGGACACCAAAATCTGTGGATGCTCAAGTATCATTAAATACAATGGCATATAAAATGGTGCCCCTTATCTAAAATGGCAAAATCAAGGTTTGCCTTTTGAAATATATATATAATGGGGCCTCCTTTTCTGTGGACTTGCCATCCATAGATTTAAGCATCTGCAAATGGTAAGCTCCCATTGTACCCAACGGCAGTATGTGAATGTGGCAACAGCAGAGGCTGAGCATACATTGCACTGTCATTAGGAAGAAAAGGACTTGAGGTCCCACATTTTTCAGTATGTGCAGGGGTGTCTGGAATGGATCCCTTGTGGATATCAAGGTCCAACTATATATATATTTGAGCCATGTATAGTTGATTTTGTGGATAATGAATATGGAGGGCTGGCTCTCCCCCCCCCCCCCAGTAAGGCTGGAGAGAGTCATGACTGTAGAGAGATTCTGAGGTCTGTGAAATGATGGGTGGCATGGATTTGCACCAAGCACTATGGTTGGATTCCTGTCATTTCACAGATCCTCGTGTGGCTCTCCAGCCTCACTAATACAATATATACCACGCTACTTATACAGTCGGCCCTCCATATCCACAGATTCTGTATCTACTGATTCAACCATTCAGGGCTTGAAAATATTGGCAAAAAATTAAAAAAGCAAGAAGCAAATCTTGATTTTGCCATTTTATATTAGGGACACCATTTTACTGCACCACTGTATATAATGAGACTTGATCATCCAGGAATTTTAGTCTCCGGGTCTTTATGAGTGGTTCTGGAACCAAAAACCAGTGGATACCAAGGGGCCCAAAATATTCCAAAATTTTGGGGAAAAGAACCATACACTATCATATACTAAACGTAAAATCCACAGAGAGAGAGAGAGACAGAGAGAATAGATGTGTGTATGCACAAAGTCACATGCTGATGTTTGGTTGACCCCATGAATTATTATTATTATTATTATTATTATTATTATTATTATTATTATTATTATTA